>NW_020174645.1:6695548-6698721 GCF_003031525.2 Neophocaena asiaeorientalis asiaeorientalis | reverse complement strand
AGACGAAAGGAGCGGGGCGGCAGAGGGAAGGGAGAAGAAAGGGGAGGAGGCTGAGTGGGGGGAAGTGAGGCCGGAACGGGAGCGGGGTCGGAAGAGGTAGCGGACCCGCGAGGAGGACAGAGACCTTGCTGGGGCGCAGAAGCGCGGGAGGCTGCGCTGTAACTTTGCCCCCGCCCGCGGCGTCACCTGCCCCGGTTCTCCCCACAGCGGCCGGGGCACCCTCGGGCAGGCCGGACGCGCCAGCTGCGCTCGCTTTGTTTAGTCAAATGCAGGGACTGCAGGGCGGCGTCTGAGCTGCGGGAAGTTCCCCAAGCCTGCGAGTCACCCGTAGCCCCGCCTCGAGGCCCGGCTCCCGTCTCCCGGCTGCTGCCCCTCCCAAGCCTGCGAGTCACCCGGGGCCCCGCCTCGAGGCTCAGCTCCTTTCTCCTGGCTGCTGCCCCTGCACCAGGCGCCCGGCGGTGGATGCGGCCTGGATTTTGGGTCACCACCCATTCGCGGAAACCCTCTTCCGCACCTGCCTCCCCAGAGACCGCTGTTCGGGGCTCGCCCTAAAGGCTGGGAACTGTGTTCCTTTCCCAGCGCCCCCTCCACCCGGATGTACCAAACTACAGGAAACCCAATGAAGTTCTGGCTTTCCTGAAGACTACTTAGATGCTTTTTGTGACATACATCCTATTCTTCCCAAACGTTCTACCCCTTTGCCGCCCTACTTTGCTGGAGCCCTTAGAGTGTGTTTAGTGTCCCAGCTGGGTAACAGCACTCGGAGGAGGGGCGAAAGAAGACCTCACAAGGGCTGCCTGACGCCGCAGTCCTTGGGTGGTTGCAAAGCTCAGTCCTGAGTCAAGGGCCAAATTAACTAAAGGTTCAAAGTCCCTTTCATGCTGCAGGGGCGCTCACAAGCAATTCAGAGTGTTCCGCTAAGATGACCGCCCCTTCCGATGTTTTTCAACATGGAAGCATGTGTTGGTAATAGTAAAAACCTGGGAACAACTGTCTTAAATGTTCATCAGGGGAATGGATCAATGAAACGTGTTATAGCCATTTGATGGGATATGACGCAATAGTTTAAGTGAATGCATCATATCTGTTTGTACAGACATGGGGAGAGCCCAAAACAAGGTGCTGAGTAAAAGAGTAGGTTGCAGAATACAGTCTATACTGTTCACAGACCAAAGCTTCCATACAACGGCTTTAAAAGTCAAAGGGGATGAGTGCAAATGACAGTCTGCCACAGAGACAAGGAAGAATAGAGATGGGGAGCATAAGGAATGTTGTAAAGTTTTATGCCTTTTACTGGTAAATGGATTTGAAGCAAATGGCACAAGGTTAATTAACAACAGTCAATTCTGACTAGCAGATGCAGAGTTCTGTATTTTTCTATATTTTTCTATTTTCTCCAAAAAATATATTTATTGTGGCTGATGGGGAGCATTTTGAACAGGTCTGACTCTGTGACAGGGGTCGGCTAACTTTTTCTGTAAAGGGCCAGATAGTAACAATTTTAGGCTTTGCAAGCCATACTGTCTCTGTTGCAACTACTCAACTCTGCCATTCTAGCAGCCACAGACAAAAATAAGTGAATGGGCATGGCTGTGTTCCAGTAAATATTTACAGACACTGAAAGTTGAACTTCATGTATTTCTCACATGTCACAAAATATTATTTTGATTTTTCTTCAACCATTTAAAAATGTATAAACCATTGTTAGCTAGTGGGCCACATAAAAATAGGTGGCATGCCAGACTCAGCCCCTGGGCAAAAGTCTGGCAACCCCTGCTTTAAAGAAACCAAAATAGATACTGTTCATTTCCTGTTGCTTATTAAAATGTGCAATTCTATATGTTTACATTGTTACTAAATTGCCTGTTTTATTAGAACACTGTAGCTAACACAGGCAGACACTTAGATATATTGATACATACAGCTATGTAAAGAAGCCAGTTATGTGAGAAAGGTTAAGAAAGTGTCCATTCAAATCCAAACTCAAGCCCCAGACCCACTTCTGTCTGGAAGAATTTCCTGAAATGCTGTGACTAGGCCCTCCTTGACCTCTCCCCTCTCTGAGCTCCTACAGCAAGGACTCTTCCACTTATTTGATGCTCAGCCACCGTGTCTTCTTTAGTCTTTACTTTTCACTCCTGCATTGACTTGCCAATAGAGTTATTCATTCCCGGAATACAGATAGATACCACACTGAAACATTTGTTTACCTTCAACACTGCGGTAGAAAGCAGTGACTTTGGAGTCAGACCTAACTGAAATCCCAGCTTCGCTAGTTACCAGGTCTGTAAGCCTTGGATGAGTGTCTTTGGGTTCATCAGCTGTCAAATGAGGATAAAAACCTAGCTCACAGGCTCGGCTTGAGGTTAAATACAATACTGTGTGTAGGGTCCATTGATGGATAAATGGATAAAGAAGATATATTTATACACAATGGAATACTAGTTGGCCATAAAAAGAATGAAATCTTGCATTTGCAACAATGTGGTTGGAAGGTATTATGAAGGTATTATGTTAAGTGAAATAAATCAGAGGGTGAAAGACAGAAACAATATGATTTCACTCATATATATCTAAAAAACAGAAAAACAAAACAAAACTCTTAGACACAGAGAACACACTGGTGGTTACCAGAGGGGAAGGGGACTGGCGGTGAAGGAAATGAGTAAAGGGGACCAAGTGTATGGTGATGAACGGTGACTAGACTTTTGGTGATGATTACCGTGGGATGCACACAGACGTCAAATCATAATGCTGTACACCCGAAACATATAATGTTACATAACAAGTTTACCTCAAAAAAAAGATAATACCTCAGTGCTGGCACTTAAGCACTCAAAGGTGCTAACTATTAATATACTTTGCACAGAGCTAAAAACCCCATCAATTATGTGCCTTTCTTATTAAAGTGAATTGGAACAAAGCAGAGAAACCACAATTGCCTTTCACTGACATTCAGCCCCTCTTAAGATAGAAGTCGTCCCATTCAAGGGAACCGTTTTCTTCTTAGAGATATGAAAATAAAAATTGGCTTTGCTTTTTGAGTTTTTCTCCTCCAAGAACACCAGAAAAACCTATTCTAGGCAAACAGCTCTTGTTCTCTTGACAACACAAATTGCCAAGAAAATAAGTAAACAAAGCATCTGAATCTTATTTTCAAGAAAATTTGGATA
>NW_020174645.1:6681356-6695230 GCF_003031525.2 Neophocaena asiaeorientalis asiaeorientalis | reverse complement strand
GGGGGGGGAGGATGAAAGGCAAGACTTTCAAATTATCTCGCCCACTAGCACAGCATCATAAACTCCTGCCAAGACTTTGTCTTTTCCTTTCTGAACTGTTCTGTGTTCTACTCACGTTGTCCACTGGAATGTTCCACCTCCCAAATCTTGAACACCCGGATAGAGACAGCAGGATTAATCACACCAATGTGACTTATTTGTTGAATTCTTTCCCACTCAACAGGACAGTAGAAAATTGCTGGGATAAAAAAAGAGAAAGAGAGAAAGAAAGAAAGAAAGAAAAAAGAAAGAAAGAAAAGGAACAAAGAAAGAAAGAAAGGAAGGAAGGAAGGAAGAAAGAAAGAAAGAAAGAAAGAAGGAAGGAAGGAAGGAAAGAAGGAAAGAGAGAAAGAAAGGAGGAAAGAAATAAAGGAAGAAAGAAGGGAGGGAGGGAGGAAGGAAGGAAGGAAGGAAGGGAGAAAGAAAGAAGACCCTGAGAAGTTTCTTGTTTCTCGTCAACAGGCAGTGAGATTAATATGTTTGTTAGTCCCAAACATAAACAGCAGCATAAAAGACGTCAGCAGGAGCACAGACGAAGTTCTTCATTTGCCTTCGCTGTATTATGAGGAAGAAAAAAATCAGTGTGACCACCCCAAAACGACAAAGTTTAAAACACTCTAAACAAGTAGAAGTGTTCAAGATACATAGGTAAACACAAAGGCAGCCTGGTGATGAGAGAAAGAATGTAGGTTGAGGAAGCTGTCACACCTGCACTGAATCCTGACTGGTCCTCCCTGCTGAGGGGGCTGGGTCAGGCCACGTCTCTGGGCCTAAGTTTCCTCAACTGTAAAATGGTATTTGGCTTACAAGCATTAGAAATGGTATTGATATGTGTGAAAGTACCTGGCACAGTGTCTGGCCTATCCTGGGCACTAGATAAATGACAACTGATTTTATCAATTATATTTTCAACAAACGAAAAGAATGTTCCCCCAAACAGTAAAGTACTTTTGAAAACTCTGGGAGCAGACAGCTCTAGGGTAATACACCAGCAAGGTTGGATTCCCAGCCCTGCAACCTACTAACAGTGTGAGCTTGGGTTGTGAGTGACTTAACCTCCTTATGCCTCAGTTTCTGTCTGTTAAATGGGATTATTACTATTGCCTACCTCTTAGGACTGTTATGAAGATTAAATGTGTTAATATTTAATGAAAATAATTTAACACTCTGTAAGTGTTAAGCTGTTTGTTCCCACCTGCCCCAGGACTGGAAACACTCAACACCAAACCTGCTGGGGAGAGTTTCCATCATGCCAAGCCACTGGCGTGGGTCATGACCCCACTCCTCTCTTCCCCTTTGAGGATCTATCCTCAGGCCTCTGGTATAGACCCAAATGCCCATTGGTTATTTACTTTTAGTTCCCTACTCACCAAACCCCTTCTCCATTTAACCAAATCATTGATTCTTATACCCCTACATTAAACCACCCATAATTACACTGTTCTGATTCTTCCTTCTCCCACCAAATGCTCCACCAGGAAAAAAGATAATTAGCTGTAATCCAGACAGTTATGAGTTTTTGGGTCACTCTGATGTTTCCAACTTTCCATTTAACCCACTATTCCTTCCTGAAGAAGCCAGGCTCCAGCCAACAAATCTAAGTCACAGATGGCAGGGAGCCTCAGACTCTTTATATTAGCTTTGGATGCAGGCCTGGCAGGGTGAATGTGCAGCAAGCTGAGAGCAGGGTCGGGCAGGAGACTTCACGGGCATGCCAACTGTGCAGTCAAACAGGGCTGTGTGTTTAGAAGGGCCCCGTACCTGGCTTAACGCTCCACTTAATATAGGCCTCAGGACTTCCCCGGTGGCACAGTGGTTAAGAATCTGCCTGCCAATGCAGGGGACATGGGGTCGAGCCCTGGTCCGGGAAGATCCCACATGCTGGTGAGCAACTAAGCCCGTGCACCACAACTACTGAGCCTGCGCTCTACAGTCCGCGAGCCACAACTACTGAGCCAACATGCCACAACTACTGAGCCAATGTGCCACAACTACTGAAGCCCGCACGCCTAGAGCCTGTGCTCGCCACAAAAGTCACAGCAATGAGAAGCCCGCGCACCGCAACGAAGAGTAGCCCCCGCTACTCCACTCGCCCGCGGCTAGAGGAAGCCCACATGCAGCAACAAAGACCTGACACATTATATAGGCCTTGTAATTTTACTTTGCACTGGGCCCCACAAATTATGTAGCTGGTCCTGGTCAGGTGTAATGATGTCTAGTTTTTATGTCACCCCATCTCTTGAACTTTCTTACGCTGAGGCAGAGTAAGATCACTTCGTAGATTGGAAGGAGCTTAAGTACATTGACCAAAAATGACATCAGATTAGAGAATATATGGGAAGAATCGAAAGAAACTGATTAATAATGGTTACTTCCTGGGAGGAAGAATTACATCTTACTATACAGCCTTTAACAATATTTAATTTTTACCATCTACGTATATAACCTTTCAAATAAATGTAAGGAAAGATTTTGAAACATCAACATACTAATTAGTGTCTTTATCTCCACACGGAGTCTCTTATTTTCAGAGCAGCTGTCTTTGGCCAGCAAACGCACCCTAATGAGTGGGAGTTGTTTTACACTGTTTCGAAGAGCTCTGGGGATAAATTATTTCCCATCCGAAGGTTTAAATTTAACAGAGAAAGAGCCACTGATAGAAGCTGCAAAATTTGGTTGGTTCCTGGTTGCTGTTTTGGATTTGAAACACGGGGATTTTTCTGTGAACACTGAAGGGTAAGATAAATACACAAACAGAGCAATAACTGGCTTCTGCAGGGCTGAGATATGTAAATTAGTGTATATTTGAGCGATAGCATCCACACACCTCTGAGCTTCAGACCCTTTCTCAACTTATAATCACCTCATTCATGATGAATTCCTTATCATCATCCCTGATTTATTAAGTATAGAAAAAATATACCCATGCAGAAGATATGAGAAAGCCAACCCCCAGAAAGTGACTGAAACATGCTTCTTGTCATTGGTCCAAAAACCATAAAAAGATCTTTCCCATCTTAATCTCCAGTCAGGGACTGACATGTGCTTGCAAGTACACACAGACCCAACCCAAGCACCAGTCCAGCAGAACAAAACAGGGGAGCTTCCAAAGGAAAATCCAAGCCTCCGAGAAACCTGCACCAACCCCCTCGAGAGATCTACCAATACCCGAAAGAGCTCTTGTCTGAGCATAGGTGCAAAATGAATTTACACACTGGGGGAGAGTGTGCACAACTGCTAATAAGATATTGGCAACTTTGCCCAGAGAGAACATAATCTTTAACACTTGCACTAAGTTATTAATAAACCAGCCACTTATTAACAAAATGTTGGTATCCTTTGCTATCAAAAGAAAGAAAAGGGAAAACAAAAAACAAATATGTATATTTTAGCAACAAAATAAGACAAACTAATCAGAATGCAGTTTATTGATAAGACAGATATCAAATACATCATTTATATGGAGGGAGGGAGTATGAACAAGTCCAAAATCATCTACTCTGCACAGTGGTCCAGTGGGGATGTTCTCACTAGAGAAGATTTATCAAGGGCACCCCATGAAAGGGCAGGTCCTGATGCAGCTGCCGGAAGAGCATCGCACACCGGTTCCTCTCCTGGGTCTTCCCCAGGGTGTGGTAGAGTCTGGCCTGGAAGTAAACGACGTCTCTGATCTGCTCTTTGCAGTCGACCTTTGCAAAATAGTTCTTGGCTTCACTGAGGTTCTCAATGGCGGCCTCAAGAACTGATGGAAAATGGGGAAAATACCACACATATTTAACTCAATGCTTCACATATAGTTTTCAAAGCTTAATATCTATTTTTATTGATTTAACATATACCAGAAACTTTTACATTCTACTCTTTGAGAAGAAACAAACAGACAAACAAAAAAACACCACTAAGTCTTTAGTACTGATTTCCAGCCTCACACCTAGTTCTGTAGGGTTAAAATAACAATTCACTTGCCCTCAACCTTCATGCAAGTATGCAAGTGAAAGCACTTTAAATGCTGCATGAAATTATAACATATATTTGTGAACACTCAAAACTTAAATACTGTCCCAAGTTTAATGTCTTTTCCCCTTCTCTACAAGTTTTCTGTAATAGTATTACCTAACAATCTTTGTATGGTTTCCTACCTGCTGCTTTCTTCAGTGGCTCATAGGAAGCTGCTGAAGCCACCTGGCACTTGGCCACCAAGAACATGGCACGGCCTTTGTCCAGGACAGCCCCGTCAGCCAAGATGGGCTCAATGGCCATATGGAGAAGACTTAAGGCCTGTTCTGGGATTCCAAGGATGAGCTGAAAAAGAAACATCATGGTGCTATACACACCCACACCCACTGCCGACTACAGGAAGGGCTTCATTTCTGGCTCTTCTCTTCTGAATGGCAATGTCTGGCTTACTTCCTCCCTGACATGCACTATCTTTAATGTGCACCACGCTCTTAGAAAACATAACGTGTGACAATCGGTTTCAGGCTACAATAGATAAGGGAGGGAGTAGTTATTTACATTATAGAAAGGTCTCTGTCTTTACAAAAACCTTTTACATTGATGATTCAAAAAGGTTGAACTAGCTGTATAAGAATCACTAGGAGAAAAGGAACCACTTTAAAAAAACTCAAAAATATATAGTAAAATAAACAAGGGTACACTAGAAACATCCATTTAACAGAAAATAAACAGTAATGGAGGAACAAGAAAAGATGTAAGACATATAGAAAAATACAGCAAAATAGAAGTAAATCCTTTCAAATCCATAATTAAATTAAATGTAAATGGCTTAAACTCTTCAATTAAAAGGAAGAGATTGGCAGAACAGATTTTTGCAAACATGATAAAACTATATGTTATCTATAAGAGACTCACTTTAGATTAAAAGACATAAATAGGCTGAAAGTAAAAGGATAGTAAAAAAAGATATTCCATGCAAACAGTAACCAAAAGAGAGCTGGACTGATTATACTAATATCAGACAAAATAGACTTTAAGTCAAAAACTGTAATAAGAGACAAAGGACATTATATACTGATAAAGGGCCAATTCATCAAGAAGATACAATTATAAACATATATACACCAAACAACAGAAACCCAAAATATATGAAGCAAAAACTGACAGAACTGAAGGGAGAAATAGTTCAACAATAATAGTTTCAGAGTTCAATACTCTACTTTCAATAGTGGATAGAAACTTAACAGAAGATCAGCAAGGAAATAGAAGACTTGAGCAAGACTATAAACCAACTAGCCCAACAACAGCAGAACACATATTCTTCTCAAATGTACATGGAACATCTCCCAGGATAGACCATATGTTATGCCACAAAATAACACTCATATTTTAAAAGGTTTAAATCATACAAAATATCTTCTCTGACCACGTGAAGTTAAATTAGAAAACAGTAATAAAAGGGAATCTGAAAAATTCACAAATATGTGGAAATTAAACAACACACTCGTAAATAGTCAAAGTGTCAAAGAAGAAATCACAAGGGAAATTAGAAAATACCTTGAGATGAACAAAAACACAACATACCAAAACTTATGGGATGCAGTGAAAACCTATAGGATACGGTGTTCAGAAGAAAATTTATAGCTGTAAAAGCAAACATTAAAAAATAAAAGAATCTCTGGGGCTTCCCTGGTGGCGCAGTGGTTGTCCAAAAAAAAAAAAAAAAAAAAAGAAAAAGAAAGTGAAAAGACAACCCAGAGAATGGGACAAAATATTTGCAAATCATATATCTGACAAGCGTCTAGCAACCAGAATATATAAAAACTCTTACAACTGAAAACTAAAGTTAGACAACCCAATTTAAAAACAGGTAAAGGACTTGGACATTTCTCCAGGAACATACACAAATGGCCAGTACTCACACGAAAAGATTCTCCATAATATTACTTATTAGGGAAATGCAAATCAAAACCACAATGAGATATAACTTCACACTAATAAAATGGAAAATAACAAGTGCTGGCAGAGATATAGAGAAAGTGGAACCTTCATACATTGCTGGTGAGAATATGAGATGGTAGAGCCGCAGTGGAAAACAGTTTGGTGGTTCCACAAAAAAGTTAAACAAAGAACTATATGACCCAGCAATCCCACTGTTAAGTATACCCAAGAGAAATGAAAACATATATCCAGAAAAAAACTTGTACATCAATGTTAAGAGCTATTTATAATAGTCAAAAGGTGGAAACAACCCAAATGTCCATCAACTTATGAATGGATAAACAAAATGTAGTGTATCCATCTGATGGAACAGTATTCCATTAGAAGGAATCTAGAACTGACTGACACATGCCACAACATGAATGAATCCTGAAAACATGATGTTAAGCGAAGAAGCCAGACACAAAGGCCACACACTGTATGATCCCATTTATATGAAATATCCAGAACAGGCAAACCCATAGAGACAGAAAACAGACTAGTGGTTGCCAGGGGCTGGAGGGAGGAGGAAGTGGGGAATGACTGCTTCAGAAATAATGGGTCTGGGCTTTCTATTTGGTGTGGTGAAAATATTCTAGAATTAGACAGTGGTGATGTTTGCAAAATAATGTAAATATTCTAAAAACCACTGAACTGTATACTTTGTGTGCGTGTGTGTGTGTGTGTGTGTGTGTTTTGCGGTATGCGGGCCTCTCACTGTTATGGCCTCTCCCGCTGCGGAGCGCAGGCTCAGCGGCCATGGCTCACGGGCCCAGCCGCTACGCGCCATGTGGGATCTTCCCAGACGGGGCACAAACCCGTGTCCCCTGCATCGGCAGGCGGACTCTCAACCACTGCGCCACCAGGGAAGCCCTGAACTGTATACTTTTAAATGGTAAATTTTATGTTATGTGAATTTTATCTTAATTAAGAAAAAAAAATCACTGGGGAAGCTGGTAAGGAAAATAGACTCCTAGGCTCCTCCCCTAGAGATTCTGACTCTGTAGGTTTGAGGCAAGGCCAGATATGCAGATATTTTTAAAATCTCCCCAACAATGCTGATGCATGGTTTGGGGAACCTCTGCTTTAGTTAGTAAATTCCTCCAGTAAGTTCAAAATTCATTCATTCAATAAATATTTATTAAAAACCTACTATGTGTGGATCCTATTAGGTACCACAGGATATAGCAGGGAAAAAACAGTCCCTTCTCTCATGGTCTTTACATTCTACAGGGAGAGACAGAAAACAAACATAAAATACAATTTAACTTCCAAAACCTTTCAATGAACACATGACTTCCTCATTTCCTTATTCATTCTCTTGTTAAATCAAGCATAGCTCTGGGCCAGCTAAGTCATTAATATGATGCAAATGTCCTCAATGAAGAGGCACATCCTCGTTAGTAAATACACAGCTCGGTAAAGCCAGTACCACTGGGAGGTGTCAGCTTGTCACCAAGTTCACAACTCCAGACTTCCACGGAAGGCTTGCACAGTGACACTACCTTCCCAGATTTCAAAATTAAGAAGCAAAAGCTCATTACTATCCTTTTCAAAACCAAAGAGTAGTAACAGACTCACCAGTTCTTGAGCACAAATATGTGCTATAAAAACAGAGATCAGCTTACCTGGGCAAAAGCCAAGTTCAGCACTGTTTCAGAGGCCAAATGCTGCAACCGGTACTCCTTGGAGAGAGCCAGAGCCTGCAGGAGCACAGGCAGCGCGATGGTAGGGGAGGAAGATCGCCAGTACAGCTCTGCCACAGACAGCAGGACACTGCCCACAAAGAGGAAGACATGGGATGACAATAACCAGCACAAAGTACCACCTAGGTGAGATGCACAAAAGCCCTGCCTTACCTGATCACCATTTCTGTATTCCTGATTTTCTGACAATGAATCAACAATTTTTGTAAAAGCTTGTGCGCCTCTGACATTTGGTTCTGAGCTTGTAGTACAATTGCTTTTCTGACACAGAAACAAAATAAACACAAATGGTTATGTTGATGTTTTGCAAGGGTTGTAAGTAGAGTCACTTGCAGGTTTAGAATCTCTATTTCCCCAATTAGACTGTAATTGTAACCTCCCAAGGGGAATAACTGTGTCTGATATAATTTTTCTTAAAAGAGAAAAAAAAATTGTGTGTATGTGTGTGTGTGTGAGCACATGTGTGCACATACACACATACATGCACACAAGAAAAAAGTCTGGAATTATAGATAGCATGTTAGTGATTATTTCTGGGTACTATTTAACTTTCTCCATTTTGTTTATTTGTATTTTCTAATGGTCTGTAATAAACAGGTAATAAATAGAAAAAAAAGGTTTTTTTCCTAAGCTAATCAATTAAGTCACACACAAAACAAATAAGAATAAAGCCATTTGAGAACTACTTCATTCTGGGGTTGGAATTTTCAAAATTTCTTACCTGTATACACCCTCTATGCTATTAAGAGCTGTGATTCCTGTAACAATTGAATCAGCCAAATGATATTTGCCATCATTCATTGCTCTGTCAAACTGTATTTTTTGATCACACAGCATCCATAACTAGTAAGAAAAAAAACACAGTTAAGAACAGAATGGCAGGGGCGTCCCTGGTGGCGCAGTGGTTAAGAATCCGCCTGCCAATGCAGGGGACACGGGGTCGAGCCCTGGTCCGGGAAGATCCCACATGCCACAGAGCAACTAAGCCCATGCACCACAACTACTGAGCCTGTGCTCTAGAGCCCGCGAGCCACAACTGCTAAAGCCCGCGCACCTAGAGCCTGTGCTCCACAACAAGAGAAGCCACCCACCGCAAGGAGAAGCCCGCGCACCACAACGAAGAGTAGTCCCCACTCCCCGCAACTAGAGAAAGGCCGCACACAGCCAAAAAAAAAAAACAAAGAACAGAATGGCAGATGCTCACCTCATTATTCAACAGAAATATAAAAGTATTTTCGCTTGCTTAACAAATATCCTTACAATTCACACACTTTTTTTTTTAGATTAAAAAATTTTTTTTTAAATATTTCAAGTCTGTGGAAAAGCACTAAGAATAAAATAACAAAACATGTGTCGCAACCATCAACTTTGTCAAATCACAACATTTTGCTTTACTTGCTTTGGATGCTACTGCACATTATTGAGGTACTTTGCAAATTCCATTCTCCTCTTTCTGTTTTCAAAGGAAGCATGTGATTTGTTATTTATCATTCCCATTTTTTTTTAAGAATTTTTTTTAATGACTGACCTATGACGATTGATTATTCATTCATTCATTTATTTACCACACGGCATGTGGGATCTTAGTTCCCCGACCAGGGATTGAACCCACACCCCTTGCATTGGAAGTGAGGAGTCTTAACCACTGGACCACCGGGGAAGTCCCCCCAATCATGTTTTTATACTTTTACAAAATATTTACTTATCCTTAAACAATATATAGTATGAAAAAAAACAATATATAGTATGATCTTACACGTTTTTAAACTTTGTGTAAATAGATAGTATCATACTGTACGCATCCTTGACAACTCGCTTTTAAGCTCAACATTATTTTGGGGAGGCTTACACATGTTAATACAAGTAGTTCTAGTTCATTCCTTTTCACTGATGAATAGTTTTCAATTGTATGAATATGCAACAACTTATCTATTCTCATGTTGATGGCTATTTAGGTACTTCCAATTTCTCACTCTTCTGAACAGTGCTGCAGCAAACACTCCCCTACATCATCCCCTGTGCTGTGCAACAGTTACCCTGGGTATACAGCAAGCCGTGGGAAAGCTGGGCTGCAGGACATGGGCACCTTCTCCTTAACACAGTGCCCATTTGTTCTCCAGATGGGTCACACCAGTTTACACTCCCTGCCGGCGGTGTATGACATGACTCATTGCTCCACACCGTCACCAACAATTGGTGGTGTCAGATATGTTACTTCTGGCCAGTCTGTTGGGTATGAAATACCTCCTATTTTTTCACTTGTATGCCCCTTGATCAACTGTCAGGCTGAGCATCTTTTCATCTCTTTATCAGCCATACATGTTTCTTCTAGAATGTGAGTTAAATTGTGTCTTTTTTTCTTTTTACTGTGCACCTTCTTAAAAAGTGCCTAGAACAGTAACCGAAACCGCTCCATCACATTAGCACTACCACAGAACCACGCTTAATTCTTTTTCCCCACAGCATCCTTGGGTACTAGCTTCTATTTTGTTTGCTTACCACCTTTCCGTCTGGGTACTCTGAATTCAGATCACAGCCAGCAGCAGTGAGATCCCAGCACAGCTCATAAGCAGACGGGCATTCACACCATATCTAATGAGGTGGGGCCAGCAACCCATGTGAACAGAAGCCCCCCCACCCCCGGCTCAGGGACCAACAGTAGGAGATTCCCAGGCCATGGTCTCTCATGATTTCAAATTCCCTAATTTAGTTAATACTAAACTTGGTAAAGGGAGGAAGAGAAAGAGGCCCCTCGTAATAGTTTTCTTGGCCCCATCAGAGATGGAAATTGGTGCAACAAGGAACAGAGTGCCTAGGACTGCTTTATAAAGTTCATTCCCTCTGCATACATCTTGCCAAAAGGTTATTCAATTCTGGGAGGAAAAGGTTAGAGCTGCCAAGTAGGAGAAAACAGAGTAACAAAACGGAGACCTAATTCTTTATCTATCAAAGGACACTGACGATTTCTTTGCTTATTCCCATACAGTTAGAGGTATAGGGAATACTAATTTAAAACCACGAAGACAGGAATGAAAAAAGTACCCTACTTTGATCTTTTCTCAGAGTTTATTCCTCAGCCTTCTGGAACGCATTTTACAGAGTCTCCTATGTTGACCTCAAAGCACAGATGTCACAGAAAGGAATCAAGACACGAGAGGCTGAGGGGAGACTCTAAAATACCCTATTTTGACAATAATACAGTAAAAATGGTATTTTCAAAAATAAATCGATGAGGCCTTCCCTGGTGGCGCAGTGGTTGAGAGTCCGCCTGCCGATGCAGGGGACGCGGGTTTGTGCCCCGGTCCAGGAAGATCCCACATGCTGCGGAGCAGCTGGGCCCGTGAGCCATGGCCTCTGAGCCTGCGCGTCCGGAGCCTGTGCTCCGCAATGGGAGAGGCCACAACAGTGGGAGGCCCGCGTACCGCAAAAAAATAAATAAATAAATAAAATAAATCGATGACACACAAAAGGCAGGTTACCTGGGCATGCTGACTGTTAGGTGGGAATCGCTCCTTCAAGTGCTTTAACACTTCCGAAGCTGCAGCGAAACAGCCCTAAAATAGAAAGCCACGATTTTTTTAGCACACCTGTGCTGACACCACACCTGCTATCCCACTCACAGGACATGAGTATGACTCACCTGTTCTTGGTGCAGCAGCCTGACGACCCTAGGCAGAGACTGTCAAATATCAAGGGGCCATTTTTTTTAGGCTCTAATGTATTTCACTTGTACATTAAAAAAAATTTTTTTTAATTACACCTGTAATACATGTTCACTCTAGGAAAAAAACTTACGAAACACATGTGAACAATGAGAAAAAGGCAAATTACTTTTAATCCCACCAAAGATAATCACAGTAATTTCTCGGCACATATCCTTCTGAACTTCTCATAGTCACATGAATATAAAACATATAAGTATTCCAAAAATAGGTATACATACCATTTTTGTAAACTGCCTATTTACCACATGGTAGGTACTCAATAAATATTTTTTGAATGAATAAATCTTTACAGTGTCAACAAATACAAATCTATACATCACAGTATTTTATTAGGTAAATAAATTATAGTCCAATCAAAATAATCTCCGGGCTTCCCTGGTGGCGCAGTGGTTGAGAGTCCACCTGCCGATGCAGGGGACACGGGCTCGTGCCCCGGTCCGGGAAGATCCCACACGCCGCAGAGCGGCTGGGCCCGTGAGCCATGGCCGCTGAGCCTGCGCGTCCGGAGCCTGTGCTCTGCAACGGGAGAGGCCACAACAGTGAGAGGCCCGCGTACGCCCCCCCAAAAAAAAAAAATCGCCTAGTTTGGGATATTTTGATTGTTTCCAATTTTTTCCATTTTAAAAATGCTAGAATGATTATCTTGGTGGATACATCTTTGCATACTTGTCCAATTATTTCCTTAGGATAATACCTTAGAAGTAAAATTGCTGGGCTAAATGGTAGACACTTTTAAGCTTTTTGATAGGTATATTACTAAATTACCATACAGAAAT
This sequence comes from Neophocaena asiaeorientalis asiaeorientalis, assembly GCF_003031525.2. NCBI lineage: Eukaryota > Metazoa > Chordata > Mammalia > Artiodactyla > Phocoenidae > Neophocaena > Neophocaena asiaeorientalis. The sequence continues at coordinate 6,683,047 of NW_020174645.1, read as the reverse complement.
GTACCAAGTACTCTTTTTTTTTTTTTTTTTTTTTTTTTTGCGGTACGCGGGCCTCTTACTGTTGTGGCCTCTCCCGTTGCGGAGCACAGGCTCCGGACGCGCAGGCTCAGCGGCCATGGCTCACGGGCCCAGCCGCTCCGCGGCATGTGGGATCTTCCCGGACCGGGGCACGAAGCCGTGTCCCCTGCATCGGCAGGCGGACTGTCAACCACTGCGCCACCAGGGAAGCCCATACCAAGTACTCTTACACCAGCATTCTACACCTTTCTCCTCCCCTGATATTTAAGCTTCTTTGCCTATTTGTTTGATGAAATGGGTTATTTCACTGTGTTAATTTGAATTCCTTTAATGACTAGATTGAAATTTTTTCATGTTTTATAATCATTTATGTTTTTTCTGTGAATACATGTTCATGTCTTTTTTACACTCTTATATTGCTAGAATGTCTATCTTATTAAGCCCCCAAAAGCTTTTCAGTTTGTCCCTATCCTTTGATCAGGTAGTATATCTTCAGCCTATATAGAAGCTCAGTTAGACCACAGGTGAACTTCTATTTGAAGTGAATTAAGTCGAAAGTATACTGAATTATAATAAAAGATCATTAATCTTTTTATTCTTGTGATTTTAACTGGCCAGTCTTGCCAATTATTTTCATGACTACCATGACTACCATACGGAGTTCGGCGTGTGGATCTAGATGGCTGTCAAACCTTCAGGCCAAGTAGAGAGAACAGCACTCCCCCAAAACATTCCTATTGTGACCTGCCATTTCCTGAGGCTGGGAGAGGAATGTGACACGACGAACCAGAGTTACGCAGAAAGAGTAAAGGGGGCCGGATCTCTTAGCACTTCCTCTGGGCTGCAGGAGGAAGCTCACAAACAGCAGTTCAGACCCCGTAACTTCCTTCTAGGTTCACCCAAGCCCCAGTCACTACCACAACGAAGTGCAGCATCCAGTTTATCTAGAGATCAGTTTCAGGACACAACGGGAAGCACAACACAAAGGAAATAAAAGAGCAAATAGAAATTCATGATAAAACTGCCTTCTCCGCAGTTGGCCAAGCTTAATTTCATAGGTGTAAGTCTAACCTGTATAATTGAAAATGCGACAGTCATCAGCTCAGTGGGTTTATCTACGTGGTCAATGTTCTGACACTAGAAAAGTCTTTCTAAGGCAGGTTGAGAAGAGGTGGGGAAAGAGACCGAATTGAAATAAAGTGGCCACTGACTGTCTTCTAGCTGTACAATTAGAGGTCTCCTAGCACATCCACTGAAGCCAGGCAACAATGGCGTCAGCAGGTCTTTCACATAAGCCCTGAGATGGAAAGATTAATACAGACCCAAAGAGCATGGTATTACCCCCAGAAAAATCACAGAACTATTAACAACTGAACTTGGAGAAAGCTAAGGCTAAAGAATTGAGCCAAGACCAGATTTTTGTAAAGCGGTTCTCCATTCCAGGAGATGAAGGAATAACTTCTACCCTACATCACTCAAAGAGAGCCAAAGGGAAGTTATTCCACTCTTTAAGCTTGGGGTCAGTGGGGAGAATCCTACTTGAAAAAGTCACAAGGGGACACTTTAAATGGGTGGATTGTATGGCATGTGAATTCTATCTCAATAAAGTTGTTGGGGAAAAAACGTCAAAAAAAAAAAAAAAAAAAGAAAACATAGGGCTGGGACCCACACTC
>NW_020174645.1:6581300-6681294 GCF_003031525.2 Neophocaena asiaeorientalis asiaeorientalis | reverse complement strand
AAAAAATTGGGGGGAAAAAAACAAAAAAAAAAAAAAAAAAAAAAGTCAACATGAGGCTCGTACCAAATACCTAACTGAATGTTCACTGACTCATTTATTACAAACGCTCCACTTAACCAAGGCACCAGCAGAGGAAAAGAATCCACGTTAAAGAGGTTCCAGAACCATTACGAGGGGGGGAAAAAGACCAAGAAAGTGATTAATGTGCAACATTCCTGGAGGAAAGCAAACAGCAAGAGCAGCTGGTCTGCTGTTTTAATGTCAGAGAGCTCGGGCGGGCGCTGCTTCCCAGATACAGGAAGATAGCAGCTGATGCAGGTGCAGGCAGATGCCATCAGCCAGAGCCCATCCATGCCCTTTGTTTACACAACCACTTAGAGGATTGTAAAATGCTAAAGTATGTCTAGTAGAGGGAGGTATTTATAGACTTCTGAAAGGGGTGGAAACCACTCAAAGATTTTAGGATGCAGATTAAGGAATACTGAGTGTTACGATGCAACCTAACGATCATTATTATACCACAAAGAGCTGGAGAAAATAACACGATCAAGGAAATGTGCTTACAGCAAGGCAGCAGTTAGTTAGAGGGCTTTAGATAAGAGCTTTCCCTTACCTTTTCCCATGGAAGAAGATACTTTTGAGCAAAGGGGAAAGCAGCCTAGAGCATCGTGAGAGACCCTTTAATCAATCCCCTATAAAGAGAATCGTGTGAAATTACTTGGGCTGTAAGTAAAGGTAATGCCCTATTCCAACCGTCTTTCTTTGGAGTCAATCAGACTTGGGTTGAAGATCTGACACTGACATTTACTGGCTGTGGATATGGGATTTAGCTCCCTGGAGCTCAGTTTCTTTTCTGTGAAATAGGGGTGATGATAAAGCTGACCTTACGAGGCTACTATAAGGAATCAGGAAGATGATACATGTAAATCGCTAAGCATAGGGCCCGGCACAGGACAAATGTACAACAAACCTTGGCTGTTGTCATCTTAGCTGTACTCTTATTATGTTCTTCCCTTTCCCACAAACATACACAGCTCTACTACCCTAAATTTCAAAGACTCCTTTTTATTCCATTTGGTACATAGAAACAGCTGACCTCTCACTCTCTTCCCTGATGCCAAAAGAGATCCCAAGTTCAACAAACCTTGCAGACTCCACACCCAGTCCATTTCTACTGGTGGGATTTCACCCTTCCAACCACTTGCATCCAAACAGACCCATCCAGTGCTTTTCTCAAGCACTAGAGGACAGAAATGGCGGGGCCTACATGGCTCCAGAAGCACAGGGCCCCGGCCACCTGCCCACCTGCTCCGCGTGCAGCTCGGCGAGGTGGCCCAGCGCCACAGCGAACGATTCCGTGTTGTTCTGCTGCACGCCTGCGTTCACCGAGTCTAGGCTGTTCATGCTCAGCAGGAGCTGGGCTTGCTGCAGGGCCATGGTGCTGGGGAGGAGACACAGGAAGCCCCGTCAGTCAAGAGACACAGGCTGCCCTCAGCCACACCCTAGTTACCTTGGGTGGAAACAGGAGGAAGCAGGCTCTGGCTTCCGGGGAGCAGCTGCCTCCCAAAGCCAGTTCTCCTGTTCTCGGGACGAGGAGAGCAGAAAAGCATCCTGGATGTGCAGCCCCAAAGAAAACGTAGTGGTTACGGCACAATTGGGAGCTCCAAGCTCCAGACCGCCCCACTGCCTCTAATTTTCCCTGTGGTCACAGTATGTTAATTAGTTTTCACGGGTAAATTCAGACCTGATGCCATCCTGGCACCGGCTGCTCTGACAGTGGAAGCAGTGGCTAGTGTCTGCAGCTGTTTCAGACCACATTGTGCCAAAAATTATTTCAAGTACAAAAACAAGACTGATAAAATAGGCACTTCCTTTCATGACTGAATTCCTAGAAACAGCATATTGTCTAGGTGAGGTAGCTCCAGGATTAAAAATCTGGTTCAGAAGTTTACTTCCGAGCTACAGGAGGCTAAATGGGAATTACACACAAAGCTGGAGACAGTCCAGAGAATACATCCTGGGTAACAGGGAAGCAACTTTCTTTACATAGCAGCTTTTGGGTTAAGGGGGTGCTCGGCTTGAGTGACTGTGGCCCATGCCTCCTGGCCAACAGGAAGAGAGGTTCCCATCTCAGAGTGCAGGGGCATGGTACTTGGAGTCAGAGGACCTGGGCTTGAGTCTGGGCTCTGTCACTTGTTAATTCGTTTGTGATCTGGGGCAGATCAGATTTGTGAACCTTGTCCTATGCATCCTGGAATGGAGATCACCCCCCAGTTACCTCCCAGAGCTGTTGGGAGGAGTAAATAAAAATGCACATAGGAAAAATCTTTGCAAAGTCTGTGCAAAGTAGAAAATGTTTTAAAATTCTAAAGCGCTTTCTTTAATCCCCTGTACAAACAACCTCCATCCATTTGGCCTTCACAGAACCCATTTACTGGCTTCTGCTCATCTATAAAAGGATTCATGCCCTCATAGCCTGGAAGACCCACCTGCGGCCGTAGAGTCTCCAGATGGCTGTTTTCTGTGCGATGCTGATGTCGATGAGCTCTGACAAGCTGTGTTTCCAGTGCAGGAGGTCGGAGTCCTTTAGTGCATCCATAAGTTTGTTTGCGGTCTTCCCAGCAAAAGCTCTCTGCTGAACTAGGGACTGTATTCCCAGAGAGGCGAGGTACTAAGGGGACAGACATACGCACAACTCATGATAGAGATTACGTGGCAAAATTTTGTTTTGCTCTTCAGAAATTTGGCATATTTCATTTCAGCACACGCACAATGATAGCACTATTGAAAAAGAAAGTACCTTAAGCCTGACCCTGACCCGTATGCGATATGTTCCTGAAAAACTGGGGATGGAAGAGAGGGTAATAGTACAATGGGAAGAGCCAGGGCTTTGAAATTAAACGGATCTGGACTTAAGCACTGCCTCTGCCATTTACCATGTGACCTGGGGCCAGTCACTTAGCTTCTTAGACAAGCCCATCTGTAAAATGGGCATCACACCCATCATAAAGAATTATTTTAAGGATTAAAATTAAATAGTATATATCAAACAGTGCTGGGCACATGATGTGGTAGGAGATTCAGAAAGGCTGCCTATTATGAGCATAATTATCTTTTCATTAACTTCTGGTATAATTTTCAAGGATGAAAGCTCAACTAAAAAAAGTCCACTTAAATCCGTAACAAAAATTGTGCTTAAGAAGTCTATCATTTATTTTTTAATTTTTTTTAGACAGAATAAGGTTCTTTGAGCAATAGTAATCTAGATTCTAACAGTCATTACTATTTCATGTGTAGAGACTATGCCCCTTCAATGCCCCTCAGTATTTGTCATCGAGGAATATAATTCAGGTCCTTCCCTGTTACTCAAAATGAGAAAGGACAAATCTGCTGGCCAGGTTTACTGGTTCCTGGCTTCGTTTATTATTTCAAATAAGGATCAGCAAACTTGTTCTGTAAAGGGCCAGATAGTAAATAATTTAGGTTTTGCAGGCCACAGTTGGTCTATGTCGCATATTCTTCTTTGTTTTTTTTCCCCAACTATTTAAAAATGTAAAACCCATTTTTAGCTTGAGGGCCATACATAAGCAGGCAGTGAGCCAGATCTGGCCCATGGGCTGTAGAGTTTGCCAATCCCTGGTTTAAAAATAAGCCTTCCCTAAAAATTTTCTAAATAAATATGTGTAAGTTAGTGTTGATAATAAACTAAACAAAGATCTCATCAAGTTGATAAATGGAACTTTCACAGATGTTATTAGGATAAAGGGAGCAGAGAGAAACCCATCAAGAGAATTTAGTGGTTTAATAATTAAGGTCACATGAAACTACCAAGAATAAAACCATACCATTTGTTTAAACAATCTCACAGAAAGATGAGCCTTACCGGTAACCCAAAATGTACAGCTTTCTTCACAGAATGTTCTAGAAGAACATAGCTATCAGATCTCTTCTGTCCCAGCACATAAAGCCAGCTCTGGCAAGAGAAGTCATGAAAATGTATCATAACAATAATAATGGCTAATGTTCTGCTGAAAGCATCAGCATGGTTGTAAGAACAAATTAACAACTGACAAGATAAATCCTCTAAAATACACTTTCACAAATTATAAACCTAAATGAAACCCATCAAACACATTAAAACCATCAGACTGAAATAATCAGGCCATTTATCTTCTTCACCTCTGAGAGCAGTGAGTGGCAAATGTTCCAGAAAAAAAGCATGAAGCCCCCATATGGCCTGTAACTGAGAAAGTGAAATTCTCAGGTGGTTGCTGAAGTCTGTGTTCTACTTGTGCTTGGTGATGATGCTTTGACAGGACCAGGTCTTATCCAGTTACCAGTATTGCAAACACCTTTGTTAATGCCAACACTTGATGCGGCAGTTTTGCATGGCAAGCTGCATTAAAACTTGTAGACAAGAAATGCCTCCAAAGTAAAATGGACATCAAGAATTAAGAAACATAAATAAACATGGGTTGCCTTTCCTGAATTTCCCTGACCACCTAACTAGTTTCCCATCACTGCTGAGGACCTCCCAATTCAAACGGGACCTTTCGAAGGCCAACTCAACCCAAGGGCAGAACTTCCAAGACAGGAAGGTGGCCTCACCAAGCAATGCTGGAGACACACGTGATCGTTGGACTCCTGGGCAATCCTAATCGCCTCCTGCAGGGCAAGCTCTGCCTGTTGACTAATGACAGACTGAACATTAATAACTCATTAACAACCACAAACATGTACAAGCAACAGTAACAGGAAGTCATCTGTACGGTAATTCACCAGCGTGCAGGCCTCTGGGTTGGAAATTGAAACCATGGGCTTATTCCCTCAGAGGCACTCCCCTCCCCCAGCGGTAAGAAACAGTAACAGTGCAGATACAGAACATGTCCCTTCTAAGGTGGACTTCTACTAAAACGGACATGAAAGAATGGCTTTTCTTCATCCCAGCTCCTAAGATTTTTTTTTTTAGTTGTCTACTGCTGATGGGAGGGACAAGGAGAGGATGTAAGATTTTACTTTCCATTGCCTTCGCTTCTGCATCATTTGAAAATTTTTTTTAACTACGGGATCTGATACTTTTATAATTTTTTCAATACTAGTTTTTAAAAGTATTTTGAGGATTTTCCCTTCTGAGATGTCTTCTTTCTGCTCATGTGGTTCTCCTCCCTCCGGGACGTGTCCCCCAACCTCGCAACTTCTGTGGAAACTCAGCCAACTGTTCCTGGCCCCACTGGGCCTTCGCTTCTGAAAAAGCCCACAGAAACGCTACCTGCTTGCGGTGCTTAATTAAATACTACTGTGCACCACCCTCTATTTATTTAATCTGTGTTAGTTTTATTTCTTCAACCTGCAGAGGGCACAGAAGTTCTATAAATACTGGATCACTGAGGATCTCAAAAAAGAATGAGGAATTCTATGGGTAGCACTTACATAGGGAAAAATTTATGTCAAATTTTCTATCAACACGAGCAATAGCCTCACACAATCAATTAACAGCTGAATTCTTCCTCAATAATTACCTGTTTGAATAAAGAAACCAGATACATTTTTACCTATTTTACATTTCTTTTAAATCCTTTTTAATGCTGAGAGGCACCAGAATATAAGCTATTTGAAAGCAGGAAGCATATCTTTACACACAGGCCCTCAATAAATATCAGTTGATTTAATTTTGTTGAACATCTGATGACCAAATAAATAATGTTACATTTAGAAAAAAGGCTTTTGGGAGAACTGTATAGATAGTATGCTAAAACAGGACTAAAGAAAGACTATTTTTCTCAGGTAGGAAGAAAAGGTAGATTACCAACACAGAAACTTCAAAGTTTCTGGCAAATCCTTAAAGAACCTATGGTTTTCCATTGCTGCTAATCAGAAAAGCCTCTGATAAAAATTTTCAGTAAAAGAGCAAGAGGCAAACTGGTTGTAAGGTCTGAAATGCATTGGCTGTCTACCGTTCGCAAAATGCCAGAGCAGAAAGATCTGTAGCCTCTAAACAACAGCTTCCTATGTCATTCAGTGTAAAAGCCAAAGTCCTTACTTGGGCCTACAGGACCCTAAACTCTCTGACCCCTGTCACCTCTACAACCTCGTCCTCCTCTATCCCCCCTTACTACAGCACTCTAACCACACTACTTGCTCCTCCTCAAACATGCCAAGTAAATCCTGCCTCAGGGCCTTTGAACTTTCCGTTCTAGCTAATAAGGACACTCTTTCTTCAGATAATGCACAGATTACTCACTCCCTCAATTCCTTTAAATCTCTATTCAAATATTAAGTTAATAGAGGCAAGGGAGGGCCTAGTTGCTACCTTACTATTTAAACAGAAATTTACAAATTGACAAATAAGTGATTTGTGTGTATATCTGGAAGAAGAGTGTTACTTATGAAAACAATAGTACTCCCCATCATCACTCTCTAATCTCTTATCCTGACCTATCACTACCTGATTCATTATAATTATGTTTAGTGCTGTTTATTATTTATCTCCCCCACTGTAAGCTCCATGAGAACAGGGGTATTTTTTTTCCTCTTTTTTTTCACTCCTGATCCCCAGCACCTAGAACAGTGCCTAGTACATAGTAGATGCTCAATAAGCAACTACAAAGATTTTCAAGAAATCTCCACAATCCTATTAGCTAAGTGAGAAAGATTTATACAAGCCCATAGCTCCAGGACTAAAAATAAAGAAGCCTGGAGTTGAGTAAATCAGATATTAATTAGTAATTAATTCCATACAGTTAGCTGCCTATCCACTGATAATATTGTAAATATAGAGAAATTCATCAACAGATTAATTACTTGTATCTAGCAGACTGCATACAAATTTCCAAACCCTAGGGCAAGCTGTGTGTAACACAGAGATAGGTTACTGGCAAATATTACAAATGGTGCTGCTATTTATTATGAGTACATAAAACATGAAAGGCCCTGATCAAAGAGGTTATTAAAGCTGGGCAGAAAAAAAGAAGTTGACTCTTAAAAGATAATACGGAATCTCACAAAATCATGAAGTTCAGAGTAGCCTTAAACATTCTTTGGTTCAAGTATCAATCTGACACTTGGATTGCCTTAATGTCACCCTTGCTGCACACATGAGCACTCTGCTGACACCTTTCTCAGAGGGTTCCATACAAGGAAACCTCCTCCTTATAAGGAGCAAAAATGTTTTGCCCTTTAACTTGCACTCACCAGCTCCCTATCTTCTCTAGTAGTCACACCCTCGATCAATCTAAGCCCTTTTCACATGACCTTCACTACAGGAAGATGTCAAACACATGCTTGGCTAAATCATTTCTTTCTTTTCCAGGCTAAACATTCTCACATCTTTCCCACACTATTTATATGACATGGCTTTGAATGCCTCCAGTGAGACTCTCCCCGCCACAAGCTCCAGCTTGTCTATGTCCCTTTTAAAATGTGACAACCAGAAGTTAATAGAATTTCCTGGCTGTTGCCTGGGCCATAGAGCAAGGTGTAGAAGTCTCAATTCTTGAACTTGGAACACTATACTTCCATTAACACACTCTAGTCTCTATTCAAAGATGCCTGTGGCAGAAACCATATTTTTCTTAAATGGGAAAAAGCCACAGGGGAGGCAGAGAGACTCTTTCAATTAGTAATTTCCTACCTTTTCACCGTTATTCACATTATTTCATTATTTCCAAAATAGCCTCCATATTTTGAAAGTTTTTATCCTCTTAACTCTTTACTAAATAATAACTGATCAATTTCCTATTTTTATTTATTAAAATCACAGGCATATCTTAGCAATGGCATAAGTCATTGTCACGCACTGAGCTGCCTGAATTCCAACCAAAAGCACAAACGTGACGTTCGGTAAGCCACGCAGTCTTTTATACAGTAAAGATACAACTTCCTTTTGGCTTTTTGAAATACTGAAAATAACTTTTACATCCCCATTATTACCTCTGAAAAATCCTGTTGGGAATCTCTGGCCTAATGACCTAATTTCCTTTTAATTCAGTGGCCGTTATTCTTAGAAGTAAAGAAAGAAAGAGGCCGTGTACTTGGATGGTAATGCTAAATAGTGACACCAGGGGGCAGACTCTTTAGGCAGAAGGTTTTCATTAACTTCTGTTCATTGCAAAAACCTTCCTTCTTTAGAAGTTATTGACAATTCCAGGTTGAACAGGCTCTTTCTTTTCTCCTTTTCCTCCTTCATTTTTTTTTAATACAGCATATTAAAAAGAAAATACATCTCAATTAACATTTGAGAGATAATTTCTTCAATTTCCGCATGAACAAAAGTCTATAAACTTACTAGTGACCAAAGCGGCAGTGCAGGGCAGCCAGGTTCAGAGCAGCGTATCTCAAGCTCCGGCCATAGCCCTCTTCCCCATTACTTTTGCTTTCAGCTCCAGTAAGAATCAGGCGGTCAAAATAATGAAGGAGGCTGTGTGTTGAACTGAAAACATCTTGGACCCGGAGGTTGTTTAAGTAGCTGAGGTAGTGCTAAAACAAGAAACAATCAACATATTTTAAATGCTCTGCTTCCTCTTGTGTAATATTAATTCAGAGAGGTCCACTGGCTGCAAACACCTGTGTATCCCCTACCATTTTAACAAGATGGTCATAGTTTAGCTTAATCTTTTCCCCACAGGCAGGATTAAATAGGCTTAAGGTACATTAGCTGGTTTGGGTACACTTTCCCCCCAGAAGGTGTACCCAAACGAGAAAAGGGAATTCCATTAGAATTTGTGTCAGAGTTTTATCCTAAATATTCATCCACTATGCCACTGGTTATATTAGGATCCATGGGTGATACGTGAGGATGGAGGGGGAATCACCTAGCTCAGGCATTAAGGAACAGTGTGAGTACAAAACTAAAGATCTTAAAACTTGAATTCAGAGCTTCCCTTGTGGCGCAGTGGTTAAGAATCCGCCTCCCAATGCAGGCGACACGGGTTCAAGCCCTGGCCCGGGAGGATCCCACATGCCACAGGGCAACTAAGCCCATGCGCCACAACTACTGAGCCTGCGCTCTAGAGCCCACGAGCCACAACTACTGAGCCTGCATGCCGCAACTAATGAAGCCCATGCATCTAGAGCCCGTGCTCTGCAACAAGAGAAGCCACCACAATGAGAAGCCCATGCACCACAACAAAGAGTAGCCCCCCGCTCGCAGCAACTAGAGAAAGAAATACCCCCCGGGGTAGAGGTGGGAGGGAAAGCTTTGCAACCTAGGCTGAGTCCTTTAAGTGCCAACAACATGATTTCTTTCCAAGAACCTGGGTCATTCGGCCAATCCTCATTTGCACGACTACACAATAGGAAGAACAGTCTTGTCCCTGCTTTCCAACTTAGCAACAAATTCTGGAAAAGACTCACCGCTTCAGCAAAATCAGGATTAAATTTCAACAAGTTGTTCAACTCTTTCTGCAAGGAAGCTGGAGTGAGGGCTTTAGTCTCATCATTCTTTAACAAAGAAGCCTGAAATTTAAAAATGACAACTCAGTAGAAAGAAATGGCCAATAAACATATAGACATGTATACTAAATAGCATCATCTAATTACTTTTTTTTCTGCACCTACACTCTCCTCTTGACCATGCAGAACACTGTTTCCTCTTCCTGGACTTCTAAGCTTCCCAACGACCCATCCACATAGTCTTCCACGCAAACTCCTGCTCAGTCCTCAGGGCCCAGTTTAGATTTCAGCCACCTGCTTCTATCACCTTCTAAACTAGATAAAGTCCTGTAAGTACCAACATGCTCCCACAAGCGCCCTGCACTAACCCTTCCTGCAGTACTTATCAAATTATATTAAAAGTACCAGCTGACCCCACCCCCAGACTGTAAGTGCCTTTAAGGCAGGAAGTATGTATCTCCAGCCTGGCAAAGGGAGATGCACACTTGCCCTACTCCTGGTTATCTGTTTCATATGGATGGTACCAGCAATGATTATATAAAATATGTAGAAAATGACTTCTAAATTAATGATTAGTACTTAACTGGGTTATGGACTCTTCAATTTTAGCTAGACAAATTTTTCTTTATGAATAATAATAATTTCTAATTATATTTGAATTCATTATATCACTATAGAAGAATCCAAAAATATGGAAAAGCATACAGAAGAAAACAAAAATCATCTGTAATCCTTCCACCCAGAAATAACACTACTTTTTTGTCAGTGTATCTCATTCCAGTCTTTTTCCTGTGTGTGTGTGTGTGTGTGTGTGTGTGTGTGTGTGTGTGTGTATGTATGTGTTTATACATATATATATGCATACTTTTTTAACAAAGTTAGAATATATCATTTTATTACCTGCTTTATTCATGTAATAATGTATCATAAATTTGTCTCATCATCAAATGGGCTTTGAAACTACAATTTTTTAAGCAAAAGTATTAACCCTTTGTCATACGTATTGCAACTCTTTTTCCCGTTTTGTTGTTTGAGTTTTAATTTTGTTAGAACATGTACTGACATGTAGATGTTTTTCATTTTTATGATGAAAAACCAAATGATCTCCTACGTGTTTTCTTCCACAGCTTTTCTGTTTAGAAAGTCCTTCCCCACCCACAGATCAGTTAAAAGTTAATATGTAACATTCACAGAGGGATGGACAGGATGAAAAGGCAGAGGGCTATGTACCAGATGAAGGAACAAGATAAAACCCCAGGAAAACAACTAACTGAAGTAGAGATAGGCAACCTTCCAGAAAAAGAATTCAGAATAATGATAGTGAAGAAGATCCAGGACCTCAGAAAAAGAATGGAGGCAAAGATCGAGAAGATGCAGGAAATGTTTAACAAAGATCTAGAAGAATTAAAGAACAAACAAACAGAGATGAACAACACAATAACTGAAATGAAAAATACACTAGAATGACAAAGGAGGCAAGGATATACAATGCAGAAAAGACAGTCTCTTCAATAAGTGGTGCTGGGAAAACTGGACAGCTACATGTACAAAAATGAAATTAGAACACTTCCTAATGCCATACAGAAAAATAAACTCAAAATGGATTAGAGACCTAAATGTAAGACTGGACACTATTAAACTCTTAGAGGAAAACATAGGAAGAACACTCTTTGACATAAATCACAGCAAGATCTTTTTTGATCCACCTCCTAGAGTAATGGAAATAAAAACAAAAATAAACAAATGGACCTAATGAAACTTAAAAGCTTTTGCAAAGCAAAGGAAACTACAAACAAGACGAAAAGACAACCCTCAGAATGGGAGAAAATATTTGCAAACGAATCAACGGACAAAGGATTAATCTCCAAAATATATAAACAGCTCATGCAGCTCAACATTAGAAAAGCAAACAACCCAATCAAAAAATGGGCAGAAGACCTAAATAGACATTTCTCCAAAGAAGACATATAGATGGCTAAGAAGCACATGAAAAGTTTCTCAACATCACTAATTATTAGAGAAATGCAAATCAAAACTACAATGAGGTATCACCTCACACCAGTTAGAATGGGCATCATCAGAAAATCTACAAACAACAAATGCTGGAGAGGGTGTGGAGAAAAGGGAACCCTCTTGCACTGTTGGTGGGAATGTAAATTGATACAGCCACTATGGAGAACAGTATGGAGGTTCTTTAAAAAACTAAAAATAGAATTACCATATGACCCAGCAATCCCACTACTGGGCATATACCCAGAGAAAACCATAATTCAAAAAGACACATGCACCCCAATGTTCATTGCAGCACTATTTACAATAGCCAGGTCATGGAAGCAACCTAAATGCCCATGGACAGACGAGTGGATAAAGAAGATGTGGTACATATATACAATGAAATATTACTCAGCCATAAAAAGGAACGAAACTGGGTCATTTGTAGAGACATGGATTAATCTAGAGACTGTCATACAGAGTGAAGTAAGTCAGAAAGAGAAAAACAAATATCGCATATTAACACATATATGTGGAACCCAGAAAAACGGTACAGATGAACCGGTTTGCAGGGCGGAAATTGAGACACAGATGTAGAGAACAAACGTATGGACACCAAGGGGGGAAAGCGGTGGAGTGGGAGGGGTGGTGTGATGAATTGGGAGATTGGGATTGACATGTATACACTTATGTGTATAAAATGGATGACTAATAAGAACCTGCTATATAAAAAAATAAATGAAATTCAAAAAAAAGTTAATATGTAGTTCCTCCTGGTCTAATTATAACCTTAAATGTTTATAGTTATGCCTTTAATCCACCTGTAAAGTACTGAGGTACAAAGATGAGGTGAAGATCCAGGTCTATTTTCTCCTCTACAGTTAACCAAATGTCTAGATGAGTTTTTCAATCTGTTTAATATTCATCTGTAGGGGTGATTCTATCACCTGCATCTAGATCTAAACATTACATCTTTCTGCAGAAAGAAAATTAATAACAAAAATAGGGAAAAGTAGAGCAAAAATCAAAATTCTATGCTGAAAATAACATGGGAGAAAAACATCCAGCTTATATTACCAAAAAAAAGGAAAAAGTATGGCTCAAAAACACCAGTAAGAAATGTCTGGGGTAAAAGTGTACCGATGCTTGCAACTTGAAATGTATCAAAAAATAAGATGAAATGGTGGCTATATGGGTAGATATATGATAAACGGAGCAAAATATTAATTGCAGGATCTAGACGATGGGTATATGGGTATTCACTATATAATGCTTTTCAATTTGTATTTCTGTTTGAAAATGTCCATGATAAAGTGTTGGGGAAAAGGGAAGTAGGTCTTCTAAATCACATTTTTGGGCTGTGTTAGTCACAGTTCATTAATAAATGAACATGCATTATGACCCTAACAGAGAAATAAAATCACACAGAAAATAGGAAGGGACACACAGCTACAACTGCATTGTTAGTGAAGAAAAAATGACCAAGAATAAGAATAATGCTGCTTCACTAATAAACCTACTCACATAACAAACATATTTCATGACATATAATGTCACAGGATTAAAAAAAATTCATGACCAATTACAGAACATACCTGTTGAGAAAGAAAAAATTCTGCTTGTTTTTGGGACAGAGGCCCACTGCAAGATACCTCCTCTTCTCTGGAAAAAAACAAAACAAAAATAATAATGAATTACACAATAGTGAAAATGATAATGCTTTACAAAGTCAAATAGATTCTTCATCAGAAAAGTTTAAAAACTTTTAAAATTAATTCTCTCTTCTCAGGAATAGAAAAGACATGCTTAAAAAGTGATGTTGAATGACCTGCCGAAGTTCACATGATATAATTATGGACAGATGTAGACCTCAACTGTACATAGCCTCCAGCACGATCTTTCTAAAATGCAAGTCTATCATCCCTGATTTAAAGCGCTCCTGTGGTATCTCATCACCTTCCAGAATAAAGTCTGCACTGCTTAGCAGGTCAGGTGCAATGCTTCCTGAGTGTTCCTACCTCTCTCCTCTGCCTTCTCTTTCTCACCCACACCCCAGCCCTGATGAACTCCTTACAATCTCCTATCATGCCAAGATGTCCCCCTGCTTCCTCAACCTGCAGGGCCCATTTTCCATCCACTGTTGCACTGTTGTACCATCCGTCATTCAAGAATACCTCAAGTGTCATATCCTCCAAGAATCTCTCCTGACATCTCACATTTGAGCTCCCACTGTCTCCCAGAGATAGGGATCACTGCATCTAGCACTGCCACACTGGCTGTTCTTACTTATATTTGTATATGAACACCCAGTCCCCCAGGCACACAATGGGCACTCAGAGTTTGAGAAATGAATGAATAAAAAGTCTCTAACTCCTCGCTACACATATAAGATGGTGCTGTATTCCAGAACAAGAAAAAGAGGTGTTATCTAAGAAATAACCATTTGCCTGGAAGTTTAGATCACACAGAACCAACAAATAAGAAATATACTGATATAAATCTAGACTTGAGAAATCTATACATGCACAAACAGTCTTATTTTTGAGAGCAAAGTATGAATAATACCCTTTTGCCACATGACTCTGAATAAATGGCTTCTCTATACAGGATTACAATAAGTAGAAAAATCAATATTTACTCATCAATAATATTTTTATAAGCACTCTGTGTCTAATACAGCAGTTCTCAAACTGTTTCATGCAAACAATATGTAAACAGGTATTCCAAAAGAAAACAAAATGCTGCTGAGGTTAAATCACTTGGGGAAAGCTGTACACCCTCTCTTCCCTGGGAGATTCATGATACACATTAGAGAAATCCAACAGAGAGACACTTTATTCACTTTTGTTTAATGTACCATTTACCAAACTCATTTGAATGAAGAATCCTTTCCTCACATCTCTCAAGAAGCACTGGTGTTCCACAGAAAACACTTTGGGAAGAGCTGCTCTGATATTCTCTTGGTTACGTTTCTGATACAAAGCAGCAAGCATATAAGATTCTACAGGTATCGGAGCTGCCAAGGACCAGCCCTGACCAGCATAACAAAGATCAGCGAAACAACAGTGACCTGGAGGGAAATGGAAAGAAAATTCACAGGCCAAGTTCTCAAATGGAAAACAGCTAAATGTCTGGGCAATAAGAAGCCCTTTTCTCTTAACATACCCTTCAAAGAAAGTAAGCCCAAGGCTTGAAATAAATATGACTGTACACAAAAAGGCTAGAGACAGACAAGGATCTGAAAGAAATGGGACACACCACTCCCGGTCCCACCCTCCTCTAAGGTCCATGATGCTCACTGTTACCAAATGCTTTATTTACTTAAACCCTTCCCCCAAAAAAGACTTGAGGTAGCTTATAACACAGGACACAAGAACAATAAGGTTAATAAAATAGAAAGAGAAAACCAGAATCACATAAAAAGAAATTGCTACAAATTAAGGCAAACACATTTGCTATAAATGAAGATCAAGTTTGGCTCTGGCTTCCATGGCGGCAACAGTGGCCGACGTGAACAAGCTTGGAAACAGGAAGTAAAAATACCATGGCCCAAACCATCCTTTTACTGACTCCTTCTTTGCCTCCTCAGGACCTCAAACACATGCCAGAGAAAGTAACTCTTAAAAAGCCACAAAGGGGGACTTCCCTGGTGGTCCAGTGGCTAAGATTCCACGCTCCCAACGCAGGGGGCCCAGGTTCGATCCCTGGTCAGGGAGCTAAACCCCGCATGCCGCAACTAAAAGCCTCGCATGCCGCAACTAAAGGTCCTGCACGTGGCAACAAAGATCCCGAGGGCCACAACTAAGACCCAACACAGCCAAATAAATAAATTAAAAAAAAAAAAGCCACAAATATATTCAATTTAGGAAGGGGGTTACTCCTTTAGGAAAAGGACTCAAGTATACCTTGTTTATGAATCCCATTACCAGTTGAGACAGAACTTTAAACTTCCAAGTGCTATACATCAAAGGCATTTAACCTGGGTCCACGGATGGGCTTTAGGAGCCCATGAACCTTGTAAAACTGCAAAATATGCATTTTTAATGTGGGGATAGTACATGGCATTCATCAGATTCTCAAAAGGACTCTGGAAACTCCTCTAAAGGGCTCAAATCACCCACTATAACTGAAATTTTTAAAATATAACATAGGATTAAACAATCAACAAACTGGGGTGTTTATGTACTTGCAATGCATAAAACACAAGTCTAGGTCCCCCAAGAAAATGTCTTAATGGGCTTACAGTCTTGGTGAAGGTTAAGACCAGCGTATGTGAAAAGATGGCAATAAACAATAAATACCAAGAATTAATATGATCTCTGCACTTAGAAGAGGGAGAAATCACTCCAGCTGAAGTGGTGAGGACCCTGAAAGTTGGCAAGGAGTGAAGAAATGACAAGGAAGGAAGAAGGCATTCCAGGAAAGGAAACCAAAAGATGCAGAATGGGAAAATGCCTGGCCTGTCAGAGGGATACAAGCACACCTGGCTGGCTGGGGTAAAGGATCCAAGTTGAGGAACAGAAATTAAAGGTCAGAAAGGTCAACTGTGGAAGGCCTCAAATACCAGGCTGGGAGACTTTGTGAATCTCTGGAGACTTCTGAGCAGGGTGATGACAAGACAAAAGCAGGGGAGGGGAAGGACTGAGATTGGGAACAGTTACTAAACACCCAGGAGGCCATGAGGACCTGAACCCTTCTGAGGTGTGTGACCGGAGAGGTGATCCAACCCCTCCTCCCGACTTGTGTTCTCAGGCCACACTGTCCTCCGTCTGTCCCTCCAACATGTCAGCTTGTCCTGTCTTGGGCTGTGAGTCTGCATGTGCTCTGGCAACTCTTCTCAGGGCTGGCTTCTTCGTCACCTAGCTCCCAGTCTTAAAGGGCCCTTCCCTGATAGCACCCCACAGTTCTTCTGTATCCCTGTGTCCCAGTCATTCCTTTCCTGCACTGACACTCTCTGAAATGACATTAGTTGTTAATTTAGTTACCTCTCGATTACCTGACCCTCCCACAACTTCATGAGGACGGGGACTTTCTCCTCTGCGCTGACAGCATAGCAGCTAGCATAGTGCTTGGCACACCAGAACCACTGAATAAGTATGTGCTGAATAAATTAATGAATTTTGGAGATTTATATTAAATCACTGGCAAGTGAAGAAATGCCAGAGAACTTCTACTTTTGTTAGGTCTTTTTAGAAGCACAGAGAAGATGTAGCTCCAGCAGCTTGCAGACTAGTAGCCTCCGCTGCAAACTCACAAGGTGTGACCCTGTAAGCCCCCCTCTCTTGTTGCAGGAAACAAATGCTGCCCTGTAGCAACAACGAGTAAATGAAAAGCTGAAGCTAAGTGTCAGTCTGTACTTTCTTCTGTAATTGGATTTTTAAAAAACACCTGATAAACATTCGTTCACTGAATATTCCCTCCCTTCTAAATTAACAGGTGGGTCCCCCTTTTTCAAACAGTGGTTATTTCATTGTAGGATGGGAGATTTGCAAGCTAGTCAATGTTACTCTGGGCTTTCTAATTTTAATACAAATTTCTAGGGCAAGAAAAATAATTTCCCTGAAGAAAGCAAGACCTAAAAACATTCCAAAAACTAAGAAAGGAAGGGAGGGAGGGAGGGAGGGCAGAAAGAAAGGAAGGAAGAAAATGAAAGGGCTAAAGTGAGAAGCCTCTCATAATGCAATAAAACACTAGAAAAGAGCACAAAAAGAAAAAAATGAAATTTTCCTTTTTAAAAGAATCAAGAAATGTATGTAAATATACATTATGAAATTTTAAAAATCCTGTAACAGGTCAAAATCATTTCTTTTTGGACAAAGAATTATAATACTTAAGTAGAATAATATTTAAATAATACCTTTCTTCTATTTCAGTGATGAAACTCAGTTTACTAAATGCACACTATTTTCTGAAACCATACACCTTAACAGTATACACACTATTATTACACACAAATGAATTCTTAGATTAGAATAAAAACAAAACGATGCAGTTAGACCTAATTAAATCAGATTAATTTAGGAGAAAGTCAAAGCTAAATAAGAAAAGTTTGAATTTTAACATTTCTGAAGAACTGACATTCTGCTACTTTAAGCATATAAAGCAGCTAGGACAAAGATTACATTGTTTCCTGGAACCCTTCCTCAGGGGAATTAAACAAAAGAGAAATTAGAGAAGAATAGTGAGTATTTGTCAAATGTTTAAAGGCACAGTTGTAAACACTTCATATAGATTTATCATTTAATTCTCAAAATAACCTTCTGAGGAGGTGACATGAGCCCCATTTTGCAGATGAGAAAACTGAGGTACAGAGAGGGTGACTTGCCCAAGGTCTTAAGGGAATAAGTGGAGGAGCCAGAATTCAAATCCAGGGGTCTGACTCCAGGGCCAGACTCAACCCTACAAGGTTCTGCCTTTCCACTAGATGAGAAGCCTCTTTGAGCAACTCTGAGTTTTTGGAAGTACTTACTGGTACTACAATCTTCTTGCTCCCAGAGTGTGCTGAACAAATCACGTAACTGTACAAAGGCCACTCATAGGAACTGCAGGGAAATATTCTCTGGCTACACACATAGACCTCCCCCAGCCCCCAAGGGGGTTAGCCAGCCTACATAGGGCAGGTGGGGCTTACTTCTCTCAGAGCTCTGAACACATTGTTACTTGTAGTGATCTGTTTGGGTGCCAGTCTTCCTCACCAGACTGTGGGCTCCCTGAGATCAGGAAATACAAAACACACACACACACACACACACACACACACACACACACTCTTTATGTGCTTTCCCTCCAAATATAAGTAGTCTATTTGGGAGGTGATCCCAGGTAACAGCTGGGGAGAGGGGACGTGAGACAGTGAAGGGAAGTCAATACAAAGTGTTTTATGGGGCCAGTTACCAGTGTGGGCGATGAATGATGTGTTCTGATTCTCTGCGTTCATTCATCCAACACATATTCACAGACATTACAAGCCAAGCACTGAGGAAAATGAGGTGAAATACAACAGAGAAGGGTCTTAGCTCTTGAAGGAGTGCAAAGACAAATACAAATGAGTCTAAGTAAATAAATGTAAAAAGTTACTTAGTGAGGAGAGCTGTGGAAGAAATAAAGAAGTTGGAAGTATTTAGGATGAAGGTTACTTCAGACATGTGGTCAGGGAAGGCCTGTGTGAGGACACGGGAGCTGAGATCTGAACCGTGAAAGGGAGTGAACGGCGAAAGGGAGCGAGGTAAGAAGCCAGGGAGAGCCTGCGAGGCACCCTGAGGCAGACCTCGGCTTGGTATTGAAGAAACTGAAAGCAAGCCAGAGCAGACAGACTCTGACAGTGAATGGAAAGTAAGGAGAAAGAGGTAGGGAAGACGACAGGGGCCAGATCATGCAAGTAATGAGGCCACAGTAGCTCAGATTTGTCTAAATTCCATGTATAGTCAAGGAGGGTTTGGGGCATAAGAACACATGGTGTGATTTACATCATAATGGTTCGCTTGGATGCTACAGGAAAAACTCATAGTAAGGAGACAAGAGTGGAGGCAAGGAAAGCAGTCGGGAGGCTAGAGCAGTCATCCAGGAAAGAGATTCGGTGCTTAGACCACAGGGGAAGCAGTGGCGATGGACAGAAGTGAACTAATTCCAAACATACTGAGGAAGAAGGACTGGCTGCAGGGGTGAAGGAGGGGGAGGACACAGGGACATGCCTAGGCTTTGAGCTTAAACAACTAGGTGAGCAGTGGCACTACATCCCCAGGCTTAAACTTTAGGAGGCATTGAATAAATTTTCACTAAATTAATCAATTGTTAATTCACTGTGATATAATGAACACTACCGCTCAGGGTCCCAGCAGAAAACAAATGGCATATTCAAATGGGGTAATTTGAGAAGAGTTTAATAAAGGGCCAGTTACAAAAACAGGGGCAGGGGATGGATAAGCCATAGCGGGTAATAAAGTTCCCAGGGCTGGTAATAGTGGGGCACCTTCTGCACCAGGCCTGGGAAACCTCCCCAGTTACTAGACCCCTGAGGTATGCAGAGCAGGCCACCTGACAGAGGCTGTGACCCTACTGCCAGCCCACCGTGACCCCGAAGGAAGGGAGCCAGTGAATCAACACCTTGACCTCACTCTCCTTGACCCTCTGGATTTACCACCAGTGCCTCTCAATCAGAAGTTAGAGGGCAAGGAGCTTACTGATGAAGCCCGTAAGGGTGAACTTCCTGGATCTGGAGGGACAAAAAGATGACAGCCAGCACATGAACTCTGGATGAATGAGTTCATCCAGAACGAGGATGAATGAGGATTTACTGCCCCATAATGATGCTATTTCACAGGAAAGGGATTCCCGCCAGAAAAACCCAACTTACCTTATAGATACATCAAGTTCTTCTTTTTCCATTTTTCTTTCGCTCTCCTCTCTGCTGGGCAGTTCCATATCAGCATCCTCCACCGTCTTTTTCTCACCATTCTGGAAGTACTGCTGAAGGGCAGTGTACAGTTTAAACACTTGACTGAAAGAAAGCTTACTGTAGGCCAAGATCATGTGACGCAGAAATAAACCTATGAAACAAGACAGAGAGGAGGTGAAGGCATTAACTTGAAGTCCAGGCTACAAAAAGTTGATGACTATTTGTTGCAGTTCTTCCTCCAAAATAATGAAAAAAAAAAAGACACTTGCAGTTGCTGTTCCCCTCCGCATAGAATCTTCTTTCACCACCTCTTACGAAGCTGACTTTCTCTTTATATTAAAGGCTCAGTCCTCCCACCCTCACTCCACTCTTTATCCAGCCAATGTATCCTTCCGTGACTGTTACAACATCTGAAGTGATCCTATTTGTTTACTTTCTACTGTCTGCCTGCTCCTCTGCCCACAACCACAAGAAAGGAATCTCCATAAGAGGAAGTTTCCAGTCTCTCTTAAAGTCCAGAGCCTGGCACATGGAAGATCAATAAATAACTGATGGTAAATAACATAAAAACTACCAGGAAAAAAACGCCAGATGGATGGAGTATGACTATACCGCTAACAGCAAAGCGTCAAGAAACTTCATATATACCCTTGCCTTATAAACTGTATCAGTAATCTACTCTTACTTACCTCTCCTCATAAAAGTTTAGTTGGTGACCCTGACTCAGTTGTACAATGTGGACAAGTGAGCAGAGGACTGTGAGAAAGAGCTGAGGAACCCTAAAAGGCTCCACGACCAGGCTAATACTCTGATGACAGTAGACA
This sequence comes from Neophocaena asiaeorientalis asiaeorientalis, assembly GCF_003031525.2. Classification (NCBI taxonomy): domain Eukaryota; kingdom Metazoa; phylum Chordata; class Mammalia; order Artiodactyla; family Phocoenidae; genus Neophocaena; species Neophocaena asiaeorientalis. The sequence continues at coordinate 6,660,693 of NW_020174645.1, read as the reverse complement.
AAACAGAAGATGCTTTTCCACAAGACAATTATTTAAACACAGGTCAAAATGGCAAGGCGATGAATACAAACAATAACATGTCCAACATCCCCACTGTGTGTGCTCAGATACAGCAGAGTAACGACAGATGTGATTTAAAGAGCAGTTCACTTCAGTGAAAATATTCTCTGCTCTCCTTAGAAGAACTTCATACCTACTACACTCGTTTTGTGAACCTCTGGTTCAGTTCCAGAAAAAGAATCTGAAAGGTCATCAAAAAATTGTTCCATATCCTTCAATTCGCCTTCAGCCATCAGTTTGATTCTGAACAAGAAAAATGAGGTGTGTATTTTAGGAAGGCCCTTTGAACATCTTCCCACATTTCATATTCCACAATCACCTAAATCTATTTAAAAAACAATTCAGAGATTCATATAAAGTGGTGGAACACAAAACAAATTTGATAACCCAAAATGTCACTCCCATATTCTGAAAAGCATCATTGCTGATGTTTTCTTGATTATAAAACTTCTCAAAGTTACATATCAGCTAGTAAAAATGAAATTTTCTGCAACAGCTAAAAGGAGCAATGTAGATCTGTACAGAAGAATAAATTTTTAAGCAGTATGTTTAATGCTATCCATTTTTCAAAAAAAATTAAATACATGTACTTAAGAAAACAACCTAGAATAATAAAGTTTTTTTTTAAGGAATTAATCACCATGTCCCCTCTTCTAATTTTTATCTACTTTGACATCTTTTCATATATACAGAAGAAAATGAAGCTTACCTGATCTGTACTGAATTTGCCAGCTGAGGACAAGATTCTTCAATTAACTTGTAAAGTTTAGACAGCGTAATATCTGGGCCCTGGGTAAAGGAGAGATAGAAAGGTTACAGAAAAATTTTAAAGAGCTGGAAATTGATAAACATCTGCAAACATGAATTCATTTACAACCTCTCTGCTTTACAATCATTCCAAATATGAAATCTCAAATCAGGAAGAGAAAAAAACCTATCTGCATAAAACGCTAAAGTAATACTTCATATTTGCATAGCATTCCTTTTAGTTGGAGGAATGACTTAAATGCAAAAAAAGCGTAGAATCTGTAGTCTGAGGTTCCTTCCTTCTCAGTGTTGCAATCATGGCAAAGTTGTAGCCTCCCTGAGCCCTAGTTTCCTTCATCAGTGAGATGGAGATAATAATAACCTCCCTTGTTTGTGGCAAAGATTAAGTAAAATAATTCAAATTGTTTCGTAACCTGGAGAACATTATACAAACACAGGGGTCCTATTTTCCATAAACATAATCTCATTTGATCCTCCCCAAAACACTGTAAGGTAGGCAGTCATACTATGTGCCCAAGTCCATAAAAGGTACCATTAGAGACAGAGAGTATGCAACCTCAGCTATCAAGAAGGTTACAACCTAGCTGAGGTTTAAAACTAAACACTGAATATTTGGGGAACAGTAAGTTCAGTAGGTCAATTTTAGATGTGGATAACACAGTAATCCCACTTCTGGGGCAAGTATGTTCCATGTGCATTGTTTGAAATGAAGAAAAACTAAAAAGAACCTATAAGTCCATGAATAAAGAGTTATTTTTAATTTACAAATTTTAATATTAATTAAAAGCATGAGTTAAATTATGTTTCTTTTCTTACTGTGGAAAACAATGCAGTCGTTAAAAAGAATGAAGTAGATCTACTCAAATGTGCTGACAAGAAAAGATTTCCAAGACTTGCTAAGTGAAAGGAATAAGCTGTAGAACAGAAGTAGCATTCATGTAAAAAAAGAAAAAAAGGGGGAAATTAAATTAAAAGGATATATGTATATATACTTATAATCATATACAGATACACACAGCAAAAGGTCTAGAAAGATCCATTCTGAACTGTTACTCAATAAATAGTTGAATGGGGCTTCCCTGGTGGAGCAGTGGTTAAGAATCCGCCTGCCAAGGCAGGAGACACGGGTTCGAGCCCTGGTCCGGGAAGATACCACATGCCACAGAGCAACTAAGCCCATGTGCCACAACTACTGAGCCCGCACGCCATAACTACTGAAGCCCGTGCTCCTAGAGCCCATGCTCTGCAACAAGAGAAGCCACCGCAATAAGAAGCCCGCGCACTGCAACAAAGAGTAGCCCCTGCTCGCCACAACCAGAGAAAGCCCACGGGCAGCAATGAAGACCCAATGCAGCCAAAAATAAATTAATAAATAAATTTTATAAATAAATAAATAGTTGAATGAAGGAACATTAACTGTGATAATCTCTGAGAAGGAACAGGATTAGAGGGCCTGCAGAAGAACCATAACCTTTCACTCCATCAATTTTAGCATCATTTAAAGTTTTTACAATGAATCTTCATGTATTAGTTGAGCAGTTAAAAGTTAGTTAATTTTTAAAGCCAAACAATAAGCAAATAAGTAAAGGCTGGAATTTTGCTAGACGAATTCTATATACACATTAAAACTACAGTCGTGGGAGTTCCCTGGTGGCCTAGTGGTTAGGATTCCAGGTGTTCACTGCTGTGGCCGGCTTCAATCCCTGGTCAGGGAGCTGAGATCCTGCAAGCCATGCAGTGCAGCTCCACCTCCCGTCCCCCGCCGCCAAAACAAAACAAAACAAAATAAACTACACGATAGTTAGCCAGGCAAAAAAACAGAAGGAGAATCCAAGACACAAAAAACAGCAAGAACAAAGGCAGAAAAACACATGAGCTAAGACACCAGAATTATTGTTTTGTTTCTTTTCTCTATCAAATTTTTTAGTATTATGACTTTTATTTGAATAATGGGGAAATGCACTTATAATAGTAATATAGATAGGACTGGGAGCTGCAAGTTACGGGGAACCCACTACTTTTATTTAACTAACTGGGCAAGCCACTTAACCTGTGTCCTCAGTACCCCTTCTCCCCCTGCCCCAAAAAAGGTGATGGATTAAAAAAAGCCCTTTATAAACTATACAGTACTAGGCTTTGGGGATACAAGGGTGAACAAAAATAGGACAAAGTAATGCCCTCATGTAGGTTACAGTCTAGTAGGGGAGAGAGACATCACTCATATAATCACACAAATAAATGGAAAAGCCACAACTGATATAAGGGAAAGTGCATGCCCTATCCCTATGAGATTAAAATGAAAATAGCTAAAATTGACTGAGCATTTACCATGTGCCATACACTGTAAAGTGTTCCCATGGATCTTCTAACTTAATACGGCCATCACATGACAGTTTCTATTATTGCTTTCATTTTACAGAGAGAAAGCAAAGACCCAAATAAGTTATGGAACTTGCCCAAGTCGCACAGCGGGTAAGTGGTGGAGCTACAACCTCAGTCTGCAAAATGAAATAAAACATGTAATGTGCTTAGTACACAGTAAGTGTTCAATCAATGTTGGCTGTTACTTTTGTCATTGTTACCACTTATTACCGTCTTCTGGGGTACAGAGCCTGTAGCTGTGTCTCCAAAGATCAGGGCTACATGTAGCCTCATTCTACAGAAGACGGAGGATCTGAGAAAATAACTCTTCTCCCAGTCACTCAGCTAATAAATGCTGGAGCCAGATATAAACCTGCTCCCCAAAAATGAATGTAAAGTGACTGGTCCACTGTTAAGTACTCACTAAGTGTTAGCTGGTGGTATTAACTATATTTTTCGCGATCCTACACGGCAGAGAGAGTGTCCGATGAACCCCCGTGCCCCCAACCAAGGAGCTGTCCGGCACAGAGCAGGTGCTTAGTAAGGGTTTGCTGAATGAGCAGGAGCCCCTCACCTGCAGCAGCGGCAGGAGCAGCTGGTTGAGCCTCCGCCGCTCCATGAGGCTAACGGCGCCCTCGCCAGTGCGGCCCATCTCGTTCAGCAGCACCAGCACCGCGATTTTATACGGCGTCACCCAGTCCTTGATACCGAACACGTTGGCGTGCACCACCCCATTGGTCATCATGGGGTTGAAGTAGAGGCTCTCGTGGACGCTGGCCATGGCGCCCCAGGACTACGTCCAGAAGCCTTGGTGCGCACCGCGGCCAGGTTCCCGCTCCGAGCACGCCACCAACCGCCCTAGGCCTCCGCCCGCCGGCGCCGTATCCCAGGAAACTGGCATCCTCCCGATGGCACGCCGTCGGCCAATCAGAGAAACCAGACCAGAGCACGAGGGAGCGCTACAGCCAATCAAAATGCCTAGAAGTACTGTGAAGGGTGGGGCAAAGGCGGTGCACCTAAAGATTGAGTCCCTACAGAAACTCTTGCAGAAGGAGAGCAGGTTCCCGGTCCCCGTGGACTGGCACCGAGTGAAAGTGAGTCGAAGCTTTCGGGCAAGGTCTGAACAGCCAGCAGGGCTGCCCAGTTTGTTCGTTTAATTTGAAAATAATTAAAATTAAATTCAAAAATGATTGCGTTTAAAAGCAAAGAAGTTAGGGAATTCTTTGGTGGTCCAATGGTTAGGACTCTGCGCTTCCACTGCAGAGGCTCGGGTTCCATTCCTGGTCGGGGAACTAAGATCCCCCATGCCGCGTGGCACGGCCGTAAGTAAATAAATAAATAAATGTAATGGTAAGTCTGCCATTGAGAACAACAAAAAAAAGCAACGAAGTTAAACTTGCACCTTTAAAATTTGTATTTTATTCATTATGCTAATTTTTAAATTCAAAGTTTGGAAGTTTCATTTAGCTCTTTTTTTAATGCGCCCTGACAAAACTTATATATGCCAGAGGAAATAGGTAGGAGGATAACACAAAAATAACAGTGGTTATCAATTCTCTTATTCACCAGATATTTTGTTATCATCTAGTACGTGCTAGGTACTTAACTAGATGCTGGTAGAATAGTGATGAATGAGACACTAGTTCAGACATAGACAAGTCATAAACAGGGACAACCACAGTAAGACTCCACACCCACTAGGATATCTGTAATAAAAAAGATGGACAATAACAAATGCTGGGGGCTTCCCTGGTGGCGCAGTAATTGAGAGTCCGCCTGCCGATGCAGGGGACGCGGCTTCGTGCCCGGGTCCAGGAAGATCCCACATGCCGCAGAGCGGCTGGGCCCGTGAGCCATGGCCGCCGAGCCTGCGCGTCCGGAGCCTGTGCTCCGCAACGGAAGAGGCCACAACAGTGAGAGGCCTGTGTACCGGAAAAAAAAAAAAAAAAAATTTTGGAAAGGATGTGGAGAAATTGAAACACGTATTCATTACGGATGGGAATGGAAAAGTTTGACGGTGCCTCAAAAAGCTAAACTTAGATTTGCCATACGACACAGCAGTTCCACTCCTATGTACATACCCAAGAGAATACAAATATATATCCACGCAAAATCTGTACACAACTGTTCACAGTAGCAGCATTCACAATAGTCAAAAGATGGATGCAACCCAAATGTACATCAGCTGATGAATGGATGAATAAAATGTGGTATATCCATATAATGGAATATTTTTCATCCATGAAAAGGAATAAAGCACTGATACATGTTATAACATGTATGAACCTGGAAAACATTTTGCTAAGTGAAAGAAGGCAATGCAAAAGACCACACATTGTATGATTCCATTTATATGAAATGTCCAGAATAGGTAGGTCCACAGAGATGAAAGCAGAGTAGTGGTTTCAGGGGTTAGGGGGTGGGGGAGAAAATGCAGTACTGCTTAATGGGTATGGGGCCTCTTTTTAGGGTGATGAAATTGTTTTGGGAGTTAGAGGTGATAGTTGCACAACATTGTGAATGTGCTAAATGCCACTGCATTGTACATTTTATTTTATTTATTTATTTGTTTCTGGCTGTGCCGTGTGGCTTGTGAGATCTTAATTCCCCGACCAGGGATTGAACCCAGGTCCCGGCAGTGAAAACGCTGAGTCCTGACCACTGGACTGCCAGGGAATTCCTGAATTGTACATTTTAAAATGATGACTTTTGTTATTTGTATTTTACCTCAATTAAAAAAATTAATTGAGTTGATTTATCTCATTTTGCAATCATTATGACTGCATATCTATGTATTTATACGTGTAGAGTGTTATTGCAAATGAACCCGGCTGGGTTAAGGAACACATGGAAAAATCTGTCTCTTTAGTTCCTTCTTGCACATACAAGATAGAGCCATACGGTCAATTTCCACTTTTTAATTGGTTTATCAGGTACATATTAATACTTACCCTTGTTATCCTGATCAGGATATATAGAACGTAAGTAGTTTTTCAGTAGAAAAACTGTAATAAAAGCATAATAGTTTAACAGCTTTAAAAGTCACTATCCTGGGAATTCCCTGGTAGCCCAGTGGTTAGGACTTGGCGCTTCCACTGCAGGAGGCACAGGTTTGATCCCTGGTCTGGGAACTAAGATCCCGCATGCTGTACTGTGTGGCCAAAAAAAAAGTGTCAAAATAACTTTAAAAAAAAATCACTATCCTACCTTCAAATTAAACTGATATTGAACAATAATATGACACTGAATCTATTTTAAAATGTTTACATAACCATATATTTTTCAGATTATAAAGTAATTCATGCTTATTGTAGAAAACTTGGAAAACATAGGAAAGGAAAAAGCAGAAAAAGCAAAATTACCTATCATATCACAACTGAGTGATAATTTTGATGTCACCTCAGTATATTTTCCTTATCTTTGGTCATTGCTGAATCTCCATACATACAGCAGCATCTGGCATATAATAGCCATACGATAAATATTTGTTAAATATATTAATGATTGGATCTTTGTTGAAAGTTAAACCAAGCAAATTTTACCATGAAATTAATTAAAGTATGTGTATAATTTTGTTGGCTTGATATCTTTTAATTTTCAAGTTTGCAATACTGAGGAAAGTACTACAGACAGATCCAAATCACAGAGCAGAGGTGGATACTCTAGGCCAAGAAACAGTCTCTTTAAAACCATCCAATAAGAATTCACCTCATTCACCGAAACATTTTATTACTTGAATATACTCAGCCACATCTCACATAGGAAGGCGATCTCCTTTGCTGATTTGAAAGCTACATTAACTTTTACTAGCCTCTGGTACATGGTTTGGATTGTCAAGACTTATTCTTCCCCAAAGCTGAGCTCATCAAAAGTAATGGAGAAGTCTTTTGATGGTGGATAAATTTTCCAGTGCCTTAGGGGAGAATGCTAATGAAAGACTGGTGGAAAAGATTCAACAGTCTAGATGCCAATAAGAATATTCCTGATTCATGGTAAGAGGTCAAAATATAAACATGAATAGGAGTACAGAAGAAGTTTATTCCAGCCCTCACAGGTGACTTTGAGAGGTTCAAGACTTTAGTAAAGGATGTCACTGCAGATGTGGTAGAAATAGCAAGAAAACTAGAAATAGAGGTGGAGACTAAAGATGCGATTGAGTTACTGCAGTCTCATGATAAAACTTGAACGGCTGAGGAGTTTCTTCTCATAGTTTCTTTTTTTTTTTAGGTGAGGCCACGTCACCTGGACCTGAGATCGTTTGGTTTATTTATTTTTTAAGATTTATTTATTATATGTTTTCCTCTAAGAGTTTTATAGTGTCCGGTCTTACATTTAGGTCTCGAATCCATCTTGAGTTTATTTTTGCGTATGGTGTTAGGGAGTGTTCTAATTTCATTCTTTTACCTGTAGCTGTCCAGTTTTCCCAGCACCATTTATTGAAGAGACTGTCTTTTCTCCATTGTATATTCTTGCCTCCTTTGTCATAGATTAGTTGACCATAGGTGCGTGGGTTTATCTCTGGGCTTTCTATCCTGTTCCATTGGTCTATATTTCTGTTTCTGTGCCAGTACCATATTGTCTTGATTACTGTAGCTTTGTAGTATAGTCTGAATTCAGGGAGTCTGATTCCTCCAGTTCCGCTTTTTTCCCTCAAGACTGCTTTGGCTATTCGGGGTCTTTTGTGTCTCCATACTATTTATTTATTTAATTTATTTTTGGCTGTGTTAAGTCTTAGTTGTGGCACACGGGATCTTCGTTGAGGCACACGGGATCTTTCATTGTGGCACACCAGCTTCTCACTAGTTGTGGCATGCAGGTTTTCTCTTCTCTAGTTGTGGCATGTGTGTTCCAGGGTGCGTGGGCTCTGTGGTTTTTGGCACGCGGGCTCTAGTTGAGGCACGCTTGCTCAGTAGTTGTGGCACGCAGGCTTAGTTGCCCCGCAGTATGTGGGACCTTAGTTCCCTGACCAAGTATCCAACCCACATCCCCTGCATTGCAAGGCGGATTCTTTACCACTGGACCACTAGGGAAGTCCCTCATAGTTTCTTGAGATGCAGTCTACTCCTGATGAAGATGATGTGAAGATTGTTGAAATGATGACAAAGGATTTAGAATATTATATAAACTTAGTTAATAAAGCAGTGGCAGGGTTTGAGAGGATTGACTCCAATTTTGAAAGAAGTTCTACTGTGGGTAAAATGCTATCAAACAGCACTGCATGCTACAGAGAAGTCGTCCGTGAAAGGAAAAGTCAACCAACGGGGCAAACATCACTGTTGTCTTATTTTAAGAGATTACCACAGCCCCCTAACCACCCTGATCAGTCAGCAGCCACTAGCAAAAAATTACAACTCACTGAAGCATAAGATGATGGTTAGCATTTTTTAGCAGTAAGGTATTTTAAAATTAAGGTATGTGCATTTTTTAGACATAAGGCTAACGCACACCTGATAGACTACAGTATAGTGTCAATATAAGGTTGTTTTGTTTTGTTTTTGGCTGAGCTGAGCAGCTTGCAGGATCTCAGTTTCCTGACCAGGGATTGAACCCAGGCCACAGCAGTGAAATCGCCGAATCCTAACCACTAGACCGCCAGGGAATTCCCTAACATACGTTTTACGTGCACTGGGAAACCAAAAAAATTCACATGACTGGGACTTCCCTGGTGGTCCAGCAGTTAAGATTCTGAGCTCCCAGTGCAGGGGGACCGGGTTAAATCCCTGCTCAGGGAACTAGATCCGCATGCTGCAACTAAAGATCCCTCGCTCCACAACTAAAGATCCCTCATGCTGCAACGAAGATCCTGCATGCCGAAACTAAAGACCCGGCGCAGCCAAATAAATATTTTTTTAAAAACTCACGTGACTCAGTTTTATTGTGATGGTCTGGAATGGAATCTGGAATATCTCCAAGGTATGCCTGTATTACAGAGGAGTTAGTGATGATCAAAAAGAATGTTAAATTACTCCCCAAACTTAAGCCTTGGTGTTAAAGAGCCCTTTCATCAGCTGTGATATGCAAGTTAGGAACGGTGCCAGTTTGAAGGATAAGGTGGTGAATTTCTTTGGTTTTACCTGAAGTGTCATTTGGTCTCAGTGTCTGCAGGAGAAGCCACGAGGACAGCTGTATAAACAAGCCTGGAGACACCAGATGGGTCAGGTTGTATGACGATCTCCCCCAGAAACCTAGACATACTGTAATAGAAAACTTGCCTGGGGACTTCCCTGGTGGTCCAGTGGTGGGGATCGGCACTTTCACTGCTGGGCCGGGTTTGATCCCTGGTCAGGGAACTAGGATCCTGCAAGCCACATGGCGCAGCCATAAATAAATAAATAAATAAAAGCAGTTTAAAAAAAATCTTAAGAGATGTATATACAATATGTTTTAGAAGGTATTTGAAAATATGGCTATCTAAGATTTGACAGTTATAGGATCTACCTTTTCATATTCAAGAGTCAGTTCCAAGCCAGTTAAGGCTGAAGGCCTATTTATCTGTTACAAGATTCATCTGTCCCTGAAGCATATAGACACTGCAATATTTGGTTTGATGAAAAAATGTTAAACTCTACCAAAAGTAACAGAAATGCAGTCGAAACAAGAAAGATGCCATAATTTAGGTACAATATTAGCCAAGATTTAAATAAATTAATAAATAAGTGCTAATTAAGGTGCAGGGAATCAGGGCCTTTCTTTACAAGACTGGTAAGAATGCAAATTAATACAGTATGTCAGTGGACATATTTAGGAATGCATATCAATGCCTTAAAAATTGTTTATATTCTTTATTCTATTTTTCTCTTTCTGGGTATTTAACCTTAGAGAATAACCATGAATACTCATGATGATTTATTAATGTACTGTTCATTGTAGTGTTATTATAATGAAAAATTGAGAGCTATCTAAAGTTCATCAATAGAAATTAGACATAAGTTATGGTTCACACATAGGAAGAATACACATGCAACCAAATTATTTTGTAGAAAATATTTAATGACTTGGAATAATGTCCATGATATATTTTTAAATAGAAAATAATACGTGTATACAATACCAAATTTCTAAAAATGGATATACATGCATAGAAAAAAGTCAGTTTCCCTCCTCTATAAAATGAGGATACTAATTAAGCATGCACCTCATGGAATGGTTATAAACATGAAATTTAATGAGAACATTCATATTCCAATGCTCAGCATAGTGTCTAGCATATTTAAAGGATTCAGTAAATGTTAATTATTGCTATTGTAGTTGTCAAAGGCTATACATCAAAATGCTAGTCTTAGTTATCTTTGGGTAGTAGAATTATGAGTGATTTTAATTTCATTAAATATGCTTTTCCATATTTTCCACAATTAATGTGGTTTTTTTTTTTTTTATGCAGGGGAAAAAAAGAAGGAAAGAAAACATTAAAAGAAAAAACATTGACTCTCTCCAAGCAAGATAAGTCTGCTTAAGATAATTCTTACTTCCCTGCCAGAGTGATTTGATAGCGGATAAAGATTTTGATATTTTCGGAAAGGTATCCTAATCTTTGCTGCCTTCTCTTTTGATAAGAGTAGAGATGAACAGTGGTATCAGACAACTAAAAATAAATAAATAAAAAGCTTTCTATTAGGCCAGCTCTCCAGGCTATTTCTATTCTTAGATATGAAATAAAATTTGGAGAGCAGTGCTTTAGAGGTTGGGCAAGAATTTTAAAAAACCAGGGATAAAAAACCAGGGATTACCACAGAGGTCACTCATTTAAAATCAATCAAACAATCAAACTTGGATTATGTCATTCACCTGCTAGCATTTTTTTCTTTTTTTTTTTTTGCGTTACGCGGGCCTCTCACTGTCGTGGCCTCTCCCGTTGCGGAGCACAGGCTCCAGACGCGCAGGCTCAGAGGCCATGGCTCACAGGCCCAGCCGCTCCGCGGCTTGTGGGGTCCTCCTGGACCGGGGCACGACCCCGTGTCCCCTGCATCGGCAGGCGGACTCTCAACCACTGCGCCACCAGGGAAGCCCCTGCTAGCATTTTTTATAGCAACCCTTTGCCTAACTTAGAAACTACACATTACTCAGCCAGGCATTCGAAGCCATTTCAAAGATAATTTTCAGAGTGAATTAAAACTTTTTTTTTTTTTTTCTTAATCTAAGTTTTGGAGTTTCCAGCTTTCTACTTTGGGACTTTAAGTTCACACCCACAGATAAAAGTGTCAAGATAAAATTCCAAGAGCTGTTCTTTGGGCATCACTACCACATATATAGTTAAAAAGAAAACTTGAGAAGCTTTCAGAGAAGGATTCTTCTATGTAACGATCCTTAGATATGGTGGGAAATTCCCTGCCATGGGGTTGGGTGGGATTGGTCCCACTCGCAGCCAATGGATGTCTCCTACTCCTCAGCCATAGTGATTGGTTTAGTGATGGGCACATGACCCAAGTTAGACCAATCAGATTCAGTTCCCAGATATTTGTTTAAATTGTTTCCCACCAAGCAGAAAAGAGAAAAGGGTGAGGTCTGGGGGCTGGAGGATGCCATCTAGAGACTTAAGTGGGAAAACCAGCTTGAAAATGAAGCCCACATGAAGAATGTGGAGGTGAGAAATGATGAGAAATAAATCATGCTCTGGTGCCAGTGTGAGAGCACTAGATTAAGCTCAGCCTCTCGCTAGATTAGCCTGTTTAGTCGAGTTACTATCTTACAGCATTTTTGGGGTGGCATATTGGGGTCAGTTACCTGAAACTAAACAATCCTGATTCAGGAGGAAAGAATATAAAAGTCAAACAAGATCTTAAAAAGATCAAAAAGTCAAAGCCAAGGTCTTAATCATAATTAAAAATACAGTAGATTATAAGTAATTTGATATCAAATGCGACTCTTTAGTACTTTAGTCATGCACATATGTCTTCAATTGTGGCTCGTTAGACAAGATGCTGTATCTCAAATAATATAATATTCCTTTCTTAAATCTACCCTTTTGCCTTGTTTGTAACCTAACCTAGGATTCATCCTGCTTCACAAGAAAGTATTTTTTTTCAAGTGTCACATGATGAAATAACTATTTAAATAAAAGAGGCCATTCTAAATGAAGAGTTACCTGGAAGTAGAAGAGATAAGAATCAAGTAGAATTGAGTTAGTTGAAACAAAAAAATCTTCAATTCAAGGTCAAAAGAGCTGTTTGGGAAATCTTTCCAATAGTGCTCAAAAGAAAAGGCTGTTTAAAGACAGATGTGGGGGGCAGTGGTTAAGAATCTGCCTGCCAATGCAGGGGACATGGGTTGGAGTCCTGGTCCGGGAAAGATCCCACATGCTACAGAGCAACTAAGCCCACGAGTCACAACTACTAAGCCTGCGCTCTAGAGGCCATGAGCCACAACTACTGAGCCCGTGTGCCACAACTACTGAAGCCCACACGCCTAGAGCCTGCGCTCCACAACAAGAGAAACCACCGCAATGAGAAGCCCGTGCACTGCAACAAAGAGTAGCCCCTGCTCGCTGCAACTAGAGAAAGCCCGCATGCAGCAACGAAGACCAAACGCAGCCCCCAAAAATTAAATAAATAAAAAAATTAAAAAATAAAATAAAATGAGACAGACGTGGGGACTTCCCTGGTGGCACAGTGGATAAGACTCTGCACTCCCAGTGCAGGGGGCCTGCGTTCGATCCCTGGTTGGGGAACTAGATCGCACATTCATGCCACAACTAAGAGTTCGCATGCCACAACTAAGACTCGGTGCAACCAGATAAATAAATAAATAAATATTTTTTAAAAAAAGAGCTTTAAAAAAAAATACAGATGTGTGTTAAGGAATATCATTCGAAATCATGATCTATACAAAATTATTGCAAGCATCATGACCCTAGGAAGTGTAAGGGTGGACCAAAACTGACATTTCAGGGAACAGTTATGAGGCACTTATATATTCTTATATGATTATCAATGAAGGTAGTGGTGAAGAGAAAAAAGTACTAAGGCTGAACTTGGAATTTTTCAAGACGACTCTCCTTATCTCAGCATCTGAGTATCTCCGTCTCTGAATGTTGATCTTGTTCATTTATGAGTTGAGGATGTTTGTATTCCATTGTGTCTGTCCAGTCTGTACTGTGGATGAGCATCGGCCTGTCTGCCTTGGATTGTAAATTGTTAGGGAGAAGAGGCAAGGTTTTGCTAATTCTCTCTGTGAATCATTTAGCACAGCAGAGCACCACACGCAATTAGAGATTTAATAACTGTGTTTCTTAAGGCCTTTGGAAGGAGGTTTAGTCCCATTTATTGCTTTCTTGATCCTGCTGGCACTTCTTACGACTGTGGGGAAAGTCGACTTGATTTACATTGTCAGCCTGGAAGCTTCTGCTGAATGTGGTGACTGAGGCCTATCGGTGATATCTGTGGGTGAATGTCTGTGTGGTGTAATAAATATATTTGGTCTTTATCCCCAGGTTCCTGGCACAGAGCCCTTAAAACCCTTGGGATTTCGTGATTGAGAGGGGTGTCTTTTGTATTCATAGGAGCCCCTTTTGAGCACACCTGAGTTTATGCTAATGAGAGGACTTGGGGTGGGGGTCCCTAGATGGGGCTGGTCACCAGAGAGATCAACTGATTAGCGGGTAGGGATTTTCAGCCCCATCTACCAACCTTTGGGAAGGTTGGGAAGGTACCCCTGCTTCCATGGGGACAGAAGCTCCTGTGCTCAGGACCCTTCTAGACCTTGCTCTCTGTACCTCTACATCTAGCTGTACATCTGCATTCCTTTACAATATCCTTTATAATAAACTGGTAAATGTAAATAAATGTTTCCTTTAGGTTTGTGAGCCATTCTAGCAAATTATCTGTCCAGAGGAGAGGATCATGGGAACCCCAATTTATAACCAGTACAGAAGTACAAGTGACCACCTAGACTTGCAATGGGCATCTGAAGTGGAGGCAGTCTTGTGGGACTGAGCCCTTAACCTGTGGCATCTGATGTTATTTCCAGATAGACAGTGTCAGAATTATGTTAAATCTGTGGGACCTCCAGTCAGGGTCTACTGAAAAGTGGAGTGTTGCTTGACGGTGTTAGAAAACACTCCAGTCTGAAATGTTATGTTTTCACATTTTTGTAGTTGTTTGATGTGATACTATTATACATATTTGGCAAGTTGACTGAAGTATGTTTTAAAATTTGATTCACTTTAGTGTGAAATTCAAATCTTGTGGAATTCAAAGTTCTCTAAAATAAATGGAGAATTACAAAGCTTTATTTTGACTTTAGCAACTGTTATTGGGGATGGAATGCTTAACCCTTGAATTTTAACTTAAACAAGAGAAGGCTCTCCTTACCAGCACAGGTGTAAAACCTGCACAAAGGCCCAGGAAGACAAGGCACTTCTATTTTCTCCATTTGTTACTGACTCGGTACAATAACATTTAGTTTCCCTTTATTTTACCTCATCCTATATGCTAATAAGTACTGTATGAGGTTTAACAAACATCTACAAAAGCATTTAATAATAAAAAAGTTTTTCTTTTTTAGATTTTTTTTGATGTGGACCATTTTTAAAGTCTTTATTGAATTTGTTACGATATTGCTTCTGTTCTATATTTTGGTTTTTTCGCCACGAGGCATATGGGATCTTAGCTCCGCAATGAGGGATGGAACCCACACCCCCTGCACTGGAAGGCGAAGTTGTAACCCCTGGACTGCCAGGGAAGTCCCAATAAAAAAGTTTTTTTAAAAAATCTAAGAGGGCTTCCCTGGTGGTGCAGTGATTGAGAGTCTGCCTGCTAATGCAGGGGACACGGGTTCGAGCCCTGGTCTGGGAGGATCCCACATGCCGCGGAGCAATTAGGCCCGTGAGCCACAACTACTGAGCCTGCGCGTCTGGAGCCTGTGCTCCACAACAAGAGAGGCCGCGATAGTGAGAGGACTTCGCAACACGATGAAGAGTGGCCCCTGCTCCCCGCAGCTGGGGAAAGCCCTTGCATAGAAACGAAGACCCAACACAGCAAAAATAAATAAAAATAAATTAATAAACTCCTACCCCCAACATCTAAAAAAAAAAAAGTTAAAAAAAATCTAAAAAAAAAAAAAAATCTAAGAAAGCAGTCAGAGACCCTTGATTTTGAGTCCCTCTAAATCGGAATTAATGTTCTCACTAAGCGTTGGGGGGTTAGCAGGAGTGAAAAGTAGATGGTGAGATCAAGAGAACAGCTGAAGTTAGCTATGGAACAGAAAGGAAATATTATTCCAAAAAATTTGTAAACATTGTCGCAGGTACTGTTGTTATTAAAGTTAGCAATGTTAACCCTCAGAATATCCAAATCAATCAACAATGACTTCTGTTTTCTATCCATTCTATCAATGTTCCATTTGTGGACCCTTATTTAATGAGGGCTTATTATGTGCTAGATTTTGAAATGTTTAAAGAAGGTAGACACAGTCATGGCCCTCATGGAGCTTACAGTCTATCCCGACAAGAAAGTTACACAGTGGGTTGCCTTGCTGGTGGGAGAGGGTGTTGACTAGAGAGGAGCACAGGGGAACTTTCTGGGGTGATGGAAATGTTCTATATATTGTGGTTGGTGATTACATGGGTGTATGCAGTCACCAACACGCTGGATGAAACACTTAAGAGCCATGCATTTTACTATATCTTAATTGTACCTCAATTTTGAAGCAGAAGCAGCCGCCCCCCAAAAAAGCAGTTACAATACAATGTGACAAATGATTTGACAGAGTGAATGTAGAGTGTTATGTGCACGTACATTAGGGTACCTGGCCCGGTGTTAGGGGTTCAGAGAAAGCTTTCCTGAGAAACTATGCAGAGCTGGTATCTAAAGGTTGATTAAAGATAGCCAAGTGAGGAGTTCCTTCGAATAGAGAAATGGCATGTGCCAAGCCCCAGAGGCAGGAGAGAATGTGACCCATACTGAACTGGGCAAGCAGTTCATTATGGTTAGAGTGGAGGTTGTCAGGTGAGGTTGGTGGGAGGTGAGGCTGGAGAGATGAGCAGAGCACAGAACAGGAAAGGCCCTGTAAAGCTATTTTAACAAGTTTGGATGTTATCATGAAGCCGTGGGGAAGCCCCAAAGGATTTTCAACAGGAAGAGACAAGGTCCAACTTACAGTAGAGAAAGACAGTTTCTCTTCGGGGCAGAGAATGGATTGGAAGTAGGCAAGACTAACAGCAGGGAGGCAGCTGTGATAAACTAAGAGCAGTGGCCTGAGCATGGGTCATGGCTGAGGGGTGAGAGAAGTGGATGGAGTTGAGTGGAAAGTAGGGCACAGAATTGGCTGGATACAGGATTTATGGAGAAGTCAAAGTCAAGGATGACTCCCAGGTCTCTGATGTGGTGCCATATGCCAAGACAGGGACCCAGGAAAAGGAGCAGAGGTGGGAGGGAAGTGGGCAGTGAGTAGGCAGATTTGAGGGACATGGTGCAGATGTGCATGGTCTCAGGAGAATGGTTTGCAGATCTATATGTGGAGTTCCTCAGAATGACCATGGTGGCTGGAGTCACAGGGCTGGCTGGGGCCATTCGGGGAGAATCTGTAGAGTGAGAAGCGAAGAGACTCACAAGACTTTTAGGAACACCGGAGTTTGAGGGTGGGCAAAGGAGACTGAGAATAAACAGCTCAGAGAGATGGAAGGGAAACCACAGGATGGGGGGACAAAATATCCAAGGGAAGAGAGTGGAGGTTCACATCTGTGACTTTTACATCGGTACTTCTCAATAATTTTTGATTGTCACAGCCTGGGGGAGGTGTTGCCACTGGCATTAGTCGTTAAAGGCCAGGGATGCTGCTAAATATACTACAATGAGCAGGAAATTACCCCCAACAAAGAGTTTTCAAGTCCAAAATGTCACTGGTGCTGAAGTTGAAAAACCCTTGTTAAGATGTTCACATTATTTTCTATTTATTACAATGCTACCCATAGCATTAACTCAGAACCATATTTCCATGTAGCTACCAATGTATATTGTGCTAGGTACTGTTTAAAGCATTTTTAAAAACAAACACACATGTAATTAACCTTCACAACCTTATGAGATGAGTACTATTATTATGGCTATTTTTCAGGTGAGAAAACAGAGTTTGAGTGACTTACCAAAGGTCACACACCTCAGAAGTGGGAAATCTATAATTCAGATCTGAGCTTTCTGGTTTCAGATGCTGGACTCTTAACCATGACCTGTATTTTCTCTCATTTATGCAGTCTGTATTTCCTTCTGTATTACCTATCAGTTCATCTCTTTTAATCAATTATTGAGTGATATATGAGTATTCACCTTATATATTTATATTTGGGGATTTTCCAATTATCTTTCTCTTACTGATTTCTAGTTTAATTCCACTGTTTTCTGAGAATGGACATTGTAAGATTTCTACTGTTCACATTTGTTAAGGTGTGTTTTATGGCCCAGAATGTGGTCTGTCTCGGTGAATATTCTATGTGAACTTGAGAAAAATGTGTATTCTGCTGTTGTTGGCTGAAGTAGTATATAGATGTCAATCATATCCAGTTGATTTATGGTGTCATTGAGCTCAACTATTTCCCTACTGATTTTCTGCCTGCTGGATATGTCCATTCCTTAAAGAGGGATGTTGAAAGCTCCAACCATGAGAGTGGGTTAGTCTCTTTCTCCTTGCAGTTCTATCAGTTTTTGCTTCATGTAGTTTGTCAATGTTTTGTTAGGCGCATGCATGTTAATAATTGTTATGTCTTCTAGGAGAATTGGCCCTTTTATCATTATGTAATGCCCTTCTTTAGCCCAGATAACTTTCCTTACTTTGAAGTCTGCTCTGTCTGAAATTAATAGAGCTTCTCCTGCTTTCTTCCGATTAGTGTTAGCATGGTATATTTTCTCCATCCATTTACTTTTTTTTTTTTTCAAAATTTATTTATTTTTGGTTGTGTTGGGTCTTCGTTGCTGCGCGCGGGCTTTCTCTAGTTGCAGCGAGCGAGGGCTACTCTTCGTTGTGGTGTGCGGGCTTCTCATTGCAGTGGCTTCTCCTGTTGCAGAGCACGGGCTCTAGGTGCGCGGGCTTCAGTAGTTGTGGCTCACAGGCTCGAGAGCACAGTCTCAGTAGTTGTGGTGCACGGGCTTAGTTGCTCCGCGGCATATGGGATCTTCCCATACCAGGGCTCGAACCCGTGTCCCCTGCATTGGCAGGCGGATTCTTAACCACTGTGTCACCAGGGAAGTCCCAAGATTTTTTTTCATGTGGACCACCTTTAAAGTTGTTATTGAATTTGCCACAATATTGCTTCTGCTCCATGCCTTGGCCTTTTGGCCGCGAAACATATGGCCTCCTAGCTCCCTGACCAGGGATTGAACCCGCACCCTCTGTAGAAGGCAAAGTCTCAACCACTGGACCGCCAGGGAAGTCCCTGCTACAGTGTTCTTTATCTCTAGCATTTTGGGAGTTTTTTCTTAGGATTTCTGTCTCTCTGCTTACACTGCCCATCTGTTTCTGCATGCTGTCTACTTTATCCATTAGAGCCCTTACCATGTTAATCATAGTTGTTTTAAACTCCCAGCCTGATAATTCAACATCCCTGTCATGCCTGGTTCTGATGCTTGTTTTGTGTCTTCAAACTGTGTTTTTTGCCTTTTGGTATGCCTTGTAATTTTTTTCTTGATAGCCAGTCAGGCTGTACCTGGTAAAAGGAACTACTGTAAATAGGCCTTTAGTGAAGTGGTGGTGAGGTGTGGGGAGAGGGGAAGCCGTCTATAGCCCTGTGATCGGGTCTCAGGCTTTTAAGGAGCCTATGCCTCTGAGCTGTGAACTTCACAAGTGTTTCTCAGTTTTTTTCTCCCACCTCCCGCAGGACGGCTAGAGTGGGTTGGACTTGTGTGTTTCCCTGCCCCGAGTCAGTTAGGCTCTGATGATACACCAGTGGGTTAGGCTCTGGTTAACTAGTTTGTCCTGAGGACAGGCCTTGTTAAAAAGAGTGCTCTGGCTATTTCAAAGTGGTTCCTTCTCCTTGCCAGAAGTCTGAGGAGATTTTTCTTTGATATTTACTGTGGGAACCTTGTCTAACTCCTGGAGGTGAATCTCACGATATTATGGGCCCCCCCACCCCCCATGACTGGGTTTCCCTGGAGTCTTAAATGCTCAGAATCAATTATAGTTCAGGTTTCCCTGCTCAGACACTGTTGCCCACTGGCCCCCTCATCTCCTGAGTCTCTGCTCTGGGAAGCCTCCTTGTATTCCCTTGTCTGTCAAACTTGGGGGCAGTGGTTTGCTTTGTGCCCTCTCCTCTCTTGTGGATTCAGAAAGAGTTGTTGATCTGTCAGTCTGTTCTGCTTTTTACTTGTTAGGTAGGACAGAGTGGCAACTTCTAAACTCCTTACGTGCAGAACTGGAAACCGGAAGCTCTGTTTATAATATTTTGATAGCTGTTTTAGTGCTCATCTTATATATTTCTCTATGCTCCCACTTCATTTTTTGATTATTTTACTAACATATTTTGGTTTAAAAGTCTTAAGTGTTTATATATCCATAGATCCATAGATATATAAATATCCACAGATCTTGCCTCTGATAGCTTCCACATTGCTTATAATCCTAAACCTATTTCATGTTACATCTGGGGTAAATAAAATAATGCTTTCTCTTAATTTAAAAAATATATATGTTTAGTTCTTTGTCTGATGTAGGCTTTATTGTAGATTGGAGTATAAGATTTGTTCAGGCACAATTCCCAAAATCCACCTCAAGCAAAGTCATCAGACAGCTCCAGATTCTGAGGCCTGGATTGTCTACAAACTTAGAGCATAGATTGATCAGGTTTTTCCTAAGTTGCCAGTAAAAAGCATGAACTTGGAAACTAGAGACTTGGCTTCTGGTCCCAGCTTTGCCTGCAGGTAGATGAGCACATTTGACTCTCTGAGACACAGCTTCTTCAACTATAAAAAGAGAAGGGGGTATAAGGTCACCTTGAAGGGTCCTTGTGGCTCAAAAATTCTGTAGCAAACCTTGAAGTTCTCATTATTAAGTCCTGAATCTCTAGGCCATAGTAAGACCCTGTTCAAGCTATACCATTCCATGAGATAACTGTTAAATAAATGGGATGGCTAAGGGTGGTGATAAAGTTAATTCATATATTGAGACCCACAAAATGGAGGCCACCCCAGGGGCCCAGCCCAAGTCACAAATCTAAACCTAAGTCAGCCTGCATTTATGGGAAATACCTGTCCAAAAAGCCTACAATACACCAATCACAATCCTCTAACTCAGCTTTAGCTACTTTACCTCACCCTAGAAAATAGGACCTGCTAGCCTTACAAGGAAATTCCCACCTCCTAGCCAGTCACGCCCTGTTTCCATGTTGCTGCATGTAACAGCTCTATAAAATTCACTCTCACTCAAAATCCTTTGGGAAGGGTGCTCCACTGCTTGTGAGGTCCTGTACTCCCCCAATCCATAGATTGTTTTCTCTTGAATTAGGGACATTGAACTTGTTACTAAATTGTTTTAGTTTTGTCATTTGATAGTAGTCAAAAGGTACACACTTCTAGTTATAAGTTCTGGTGGGGACTTCCATGGCAGTCCAGTGGTTAAGAATTAACCTTCCAATGCAGGGGACGCAGGTTCGATTGGGGAACTAAGATTGCCACATGCCTCGGGGCAACTACTGAGCCGGAGCACCACAACTAGAGAGAAGCTTGCACGCTACAACGAAAAATTCTGCTTGC
The DNA here is from genome assembly GCF_003031525.2 of Neophocaena asiaeorientalis asiaeorientalis. Taxonomy (NCBI): domain Eukaryota; kingdom Metazoa; phylum Chordata; class Mammalia; order Artiodactyla; family Phocoenidae; genus Neophocaena; species Neophocaena asiaeorientalis. The sequence goes on along the minus strand of NW_020174645.1, from coordinate 6,639,832 downwards.
CGCAGCTAAGACCCAATGCAGCCAAAAGTAAAATAAATAAATAAATATTAAAAAAAAAAATAGGGCTTCCCTGGTGGCGCAGTGGTTGAGAGTCCGCCTGCCGATGCAGGGGACACGGGTTCGGGCACCGGTCCGGGAAGATCCCACGTGCCGCGAAGCGGCTGGGCCAGTGAGCCATGGCCGCTGAGCCTGCGCGTCCGGAGCCTGTGCTCCACAACGGGAGAGGCCACAACAGTGAGAGGCCCGCGTACCGAAAAAAAAAAAAAAGATAAGTTCTAGGGATGTAATGTACAGCGTGGTGACTATAGTTAACGATACTGTATTGTATCTTTGAAAGTTGCTAAGAGAGTAGATCTTAAAAGTTCTCATCACAAGAAAAAAATGGAACTATGTGAGTGATAACTTATTGTGATAATCATTTCACAATATATATACGTATCAAATCATTACGTTGTACACCTTAAACTAATACAATATTACATGCCAATATCTCAAAACTGGAAAGCATAAAATTAGAAATGGGAGGGAATTCTCTGGCAGTCCAGTGGTTAGGACTCCAAGCTTCTACTGCAGGGGGCGCAGGTTCGATCCGTGGTTGGGGAATTAAGATCCTGCAAGCCCCCAGGCACGGCCAAAAAAAAAAAAAGAAAGAAAGAAAAAGAAATGGGAAAATGGCTAACTTAAAAATAATTTTTTTAAACTCTGCTTAGCATGTTATTTTCTCTTGGTGGGTGTTCCTATTTCGGGCACTTAGTACAGAGCTTGCTACAAGTAAGCAAACCAAAAGAGTTCTCTTAAAACTTAGAAAGGCCAAGAAGTAGACAACCAGAAAGAGCACACGGAATGAGACAAGTTTCACAGTGTGTGGGAAAGTCGTGCCCTTACACTCTGATCTGGATATGGCTCATCTTCACTTGGTGAGTGATTGTACTTGTTTTCATGCTCAGTGCTACCATTTCACATACCTTCATTGCTGAAGGCCTTAAAAGTAACTGTCATCACCTGATGACATGACCATATTTAGCTGAATCACCACCAAGCATTGTTTCTATCCAAATCCAATCTGTTTACCCCTCTCTGTTCCCCTTCTGCAAGTGTTCTTGGGCCCTTTGTCCACTGAGTCTCAGCTGAAAGCATTGGTTCTGATTTCCAAAGAACAAAAACAGAGAGATATTTTCTGTTTTGAAGAGTAACTTCTGTACTCTATCAGTCACACCTGGTGGGGGAGGAAATTGCTTTACTAGTCAAAGAAACCTTGTTCTCTAGGGCACCATGATGGTAAGGAGAATTACAGGATGTTTGAGGAGGCTCATTTCAAAGTACAGAGATGGAGAGACTTCTGGGTTTTTTTTACTAGGAAAGATATTTGCAACAACATGGCTGGACCTTGAGGATACTATGCTAAGTGAGATAAATCAGACAGAGAAAGACAAATACTGTATGATATCGCTTATATGTGGAATCTAAAAAAACAAAAATCATGGGGACTTCCCTGGTACCCCAGTGGTTAAGATTCAGCACTTCCAATGCAGGGGGCACAGGTTTGGTCCCTGGTTGGGGAACTAAGATCCCACATGCTACATGGCGTGGCCAAAAAATGAAAAAAAAAAAAACAGAACCATGAAAGCAGAGAGTAAAATGGTGGTTACCGGGGATTGGGGGTGGGGAAATGGGAGAGATGTTTAAGGGTATATACTTGCAAAGAGTAGATTAGTAAATCCTGGAGACCTAATACACAATTCAGTGACTGTAGACAACGATTGTATTATAGACATTAAACTTGCTAAGAGATTGTAGTCTTTTAATTGTTCCCAACACTAGTGAAAAGAGAATTATTTGACAGAAGTGTTAGCAAAGGCTACAATGGCAACCATATTGCAATATAAATGTATCTAACCAATATGTTGTATACCATAAACTTATACATCATTGTATGTCAAATATATCTCAATAAAAATACAAATATACTAGAGTATTTTAACACTGACATGATGAATAAAATTACTTCAGTTGTGTAGAATTTTGTCTTAAAACTGGAGAATGAATATTCAGTAGAATACTGATATATATTTTTCTTTCTTTAGCAGGCTTGTCTTTTATAGTGGGTTGAATGGTGGCCCTCCAAAAGGTATGTCCACCCAGAACCTGTGCATGTGACCTTATTTGGAAAAGGATCTTTGTAATCAAGTTAAGGATCTCAAGATGAGATCATCCTGGATTATACAGTTGACCCTAAATCCAATGACCAGTGTCCTTATTTATTTATTTATTTATTTAGGCTGTGTTGGGTCTTCTTTGCTGCGCACGGGCTTTCTCTAGTTGCCGCGAGCGAGGGCTACTCTTTGTTGTGGTGCGTGGGCTTCTCATTGTGGTGGCTTCTCTTGTTGCGGAGCACAGGCTCTAGACACCCAGGCTTCAGTAGTTCTGGCACATGGGCTCAGTAGTTGTGGCTCAAGGGCTCTAGAGCGCAGGCTCAGTAGTTGTGGCTCACGGGCTTAGTTGCTCTGCGGCATGTGGGATCTTCCTGGATCAGGGATCGAACCCATGTCCCCTGCATTGGGAGGCGGATTCTTAACCACTGCACCACCAAGAAGTCCCTCCAGTGTCCTTTTCTGAGAAAAAATTGAGTTATAATTAATATAACATTAGTTTAAGGTGTATAACAATGATTCGGTATTTTTAAAAATAAATTTATTCATTTATCTATTTACTTTTGGCTGTGTTGGGTCTTTGCTGCTACGCATGGGCTTTCTCTAGTTGCAGTGAGCGGGGGCTACTCTTCGTTACGGTGCACGAGCTTCTCATTGCGGGGCTTCTCTTATTGTGTGGGCTTCAGTAGTTGTGGCTCACGGGCTCTAGAGCGCAGGCTCAGTAGTTGTGGCGCACAGGCTTAGTTGCTCCACGGTATGTGGGATCTTCCCAGACCAGGGCTCGAACCTGTGTCCCCTGCACTGGCAGGCAGATTCTTAGCCACTGTGCCACCAGGGAAGTCCTGACTTATTTATTTTATAACTGGAAGTTGGTACCTTTTGACTCCTTTCACCCATTTCACCCACCCCAATAACCAGTGTCCTTATAAGAAGAGAAGATGTTGTACACCTGAAACTAATACAATGTTATATGTCAACTACATCTCAAACTGAGAAAACAGTAAAGAAAAAGAAGAGAAAATACAGAGAAGGCCATGTGAAGACAGAGGCAGAGACTGGGGATGCATCCACCACCAAGGAATGCCTGGGGCCACCAGAAGCTGGAAGAGGCAAGGAAGGGTCCACCCCTAGAACCTTTGGAGAAAGCACGGCCCTGCCATCACCTTAATTTAGGATTTCAGGCCTCCAAACTGTGAGAGAATACATTTCTGTTGTTTTAAGCTACCAAGCTTGTGGGGTTTGACATGGCAACCCCGGGAAACATAGATGCCACTTCAGATATTTTTCTCTCATCATGGCCATTTAAACTCTATGAGGAGAGGGGTTGAGTCCCTCTTTTCAATGCTTGGCACATAGTGGGTGCTTAATATATATCAAATGATATGAGATATCAATAGCAGTGGGGAATTGTATCGACTCCACATTTCAGTGGTAGGTGAATTGTTTCCCCAATACTGTATGATGTTTATAAAGAGGTTCTATGTGAACGCAAATCTAATGTACAAGAATTAATAAAGAATTAACTTGCTTTGCCAGGTCTGTCTCTTTACTAGAAGAATAGCAATACAGGTGAGCATAGTTCTGGGCTGGGGATAGGAGACTTGGCAACTATTCTAACTTTCATCACTGCCTCATGAGCCTCAGGCAAGAGGGTTCACTTCTGCGACTCAGTTTCCCAAACCATGAAAAGAAAATCCTGTCTCCTTTCTGCCTACTAAGGAGGATCATGGGAGGCCAGGCTGGGCGGGGGTGGGGAGCCTGTAACGTGCTCCAGCTTAGTTAAAAGAAATATGAAATGGCCCTGCGTTATTTTACTCTCTGGAAACCAGTTTAAAGTTCTGTTCCTGTCTCACTTTCTATGTCAGGATTCTTCAACCATTCAGCAGAGTGGAAGACAAAAACTGCCCAGTTAGTAATCATTATCTCCTTTTTTACAGATGGAGAAATTTAAGGCAGAAGAGGGTTACATGTTGAAGTCAGCAAAGTAATTCACCAACAGAATTCCAAAAAGATTCTGAGTCCGGAACAAAATGATTTTGTGGAACCATCTGTTATCCAGCTGCAGAGGTGGTTTGCTAAGGTGCAGTATTGTTGAAATCATTGTTACTGTAGCAGAAGTCGATCAGGCAATCAGGATTCAGGTAAGACCTGGATTAAGCATTCCAGTGAAGAGATGCTTTTTCATTCTAAAAGTAAGCAGATTTTATGACCTATCTACAACTTTGGCATTTGCAAACTCAGATTAAAAGAGGACGGAGAGGGCTTCCCTGGTAGCGCAGTGGTTGAGAGTTCGCCTGCCGATGCAGGGGACACGGGTTCGTGCCCCGGTCTGGGAGGATCCCACATGCCGCGGATCGGCTGGGCCGGTGAGCCATGGCCGCTGAGCCTGCACGTCCGGAGCCTGTCCTCTGAGGCCGCAACAGTGAGAGGCCCGCGTACTGCGCAAAAAAAAAAAGAGGATGGAGAGTCCCTTTGATTTTTTAAGTCGTGAAATTTAAGCAGTGGCCACAAAGAAGGTGGATTATCTTGACTGGGTGAAATGGTTATACTGTATTTGTGAAGGTGACCAAGAATAAACAACATAGCAAACCAGATACAAGGCTCAGTTACTTTTGTTTGGCTCATATCTAGGCAACCAGAGTCAGGCACTAATTTAATAATGCAGCTAACTCAGATGAGGGGTGGGGGTGGGGAGGTGATGGAGAGATGCAAGTGCTGGAAGTGAGACAAGAAGGGCAGAATGCAGAAAATTGTTAAAACTGTGTGATGGATATATGGGAGTTCATTACACTATTCTGTTTACTTCATATATGTTTGAAATTTTCCAAAATAAGAAGTGGCTTAGTACAGCAAGTTGCTAACCAACTCTGCAAAAGGCTCATATGGTCCTTCATGATTTACTACCTTTGAGACAATCCTTTGCTAGAATAAAAATTGCTATTCTTCTACCCTATTGTCTAAAGAGTACATGTAATGTTGAAAGAAATCATTTATTCAGTAACTTTTAAATTTTTTAATAAACCTTTTGCTGCTTCTTGAATTTGAGAAAGGGTTTTTGAAATTATTTGACTTAAGAGTGCATTATGGGACTTCCATGGTGGCCCAGTGGTTAAGAATCTGCCTGCCAATGCAGAGGACACGGGTTCGAGCCCTGGTCCGGGAAGATCCCACATGCCGTGGAGCAACTAAGCCTGTGCACCACAACTACTGAGCCTGCACTCTAGAGCCCGCGCACCACAACCACTGAAGCCTGTGCTCCTAGAGCCCGTGATCCGCAACAAGAGAAGCCACCACAATGAGCAGCACGTGCACCACAACGAAGAGTAGCCCCCGCTTGCTTCAGCTAGGGAAAGCCTGCACACAGCGACAAAGACCCAATGCAGCCAAAAAAAAAAAAATCCTTTCAGCCTCTTATTCCAACCACTACTGCAGTGACCTTAAAAAAATAAATAAATAAAAGAGTGCATTGTGAATTCAATAAAAGAATTTTTTTGAGGGATTAAAAAAAGACAGACTCAGAGATCAGCCCCATTACATATTAAGCAAGTAGTTTAGATGCAATAAATTATCCCACATGTCTTGGGAATACTTTTACTCTGAAATACAAAGTATTAGGCTGTTGATGATTATGTTAGCAACAGACTACATTTTCTTGGACCCCAATTGGTACAGTTAATACACAGCTGAAAGAGAGTGTCATTATATAAAGTTTGAAACAAAGAAAAAATTTTGATCACATAGTGTGTCTCTTTTACTGAAAAACTATGGTGTTTAAGCAGAAAAATGCCTCTCAAGCTTCAGGACATTCCAATTTCAAGTATTTAGCAATTGTGAACTCATGTGTACCCTATTTACTTCCTTATTTGCGAATTTTTTTCTCCCTTACTTTTTTCAATATTATATTCCTTCTCAGTCTTCCAGAAGAAAGAATTCACTCAAACATTTATTGGGAGCTTTGCTTTAAGTTAGGCACAGAATAAGACAAGTCTTCTTCAAGAATTGCAGTTTTAAAATGGTCTTCAATACAATCTCTCCCTACTCCTGGTTTTTTTTTGTTGTTTGTTTTTATTGCTTTTCTCTGGTCACTCTCCAGCTGCATTAACTTTTTTTTTTGGTGCTGATTTTCAATATCTTTATTATGATTATAGCTTTATTGAGATATAATTCACATACAGTTCACTCATTTAAATTGTACAATTCAATAGTTTTTAGTGTACTTACAGAGTTGGGCAACCATCACCACAATAAGTTTTAGAACATTTTCATTGCCCCCCAAAAGAAACCCCTGGGCCCATTAGCATTTCCCCCTAACCCCCTCAACCCTAAGCAACTACTACTCTACTTTCTGTCTCTCTGGATTTGCCTCTTCTGGGCATTTCATATGCACGGAATCATACAATATGTGGTCTTTGTAACTGGCTTCTTTCACTTAGCATCATGCTTTCAAGGTTCATTCACATTATAACAGATATCAGTACTTCATTACTATTTTGGCTAAATAATTTTCCATTGTATGGATAGACCATATTTTATCTATTCATCAAATAATGGACACTTGGGTTGTTTCCACTTTTTGACTACTGTGATTATGCCACTATGAACGTTTATGTATAAGGCCTTTTGATGGACATACATCTTCATTTCTCTTAGGTTTTTACACCTAGGAGTAGAATTGTAGGGTCATATGGTAATTCTATGTTTAATATTTTGAGGAACTGCCAGACTGCTTTCCAAAGCAGATCCACCGTTTTAGCGTTCCACCAGCAATGTAATTAAGGTTCCAATTTCTCCACATCCTTAACAGCATTTATTATTTTTTTTATTTTAGCCATCCTAGTGGGTGTGAAGTCGTATCTCATGGTTTTAATTTGCATTTCCCTGATGACTAATGATGTTGAGCATCTTTTCATGTCCTTAATCGTTAACTCTTCAGGTAGACCTGCCAGCTTCCTTTCTAATGAGGGAGAAATATGACTTTGTACCACCACCAAGTGTTTATTATTGAGTTTCTTTGTGCCTGGATCATTAGAAGAATTAGTACTTTTTCTTCCATTGAGGCTCAGCTGCTGCTCCCACATGGTGAATGAAAGGCTTTCTTTGCATTTTTCCAAAGAAGAAAATCCAGGACTATAGATGTTAAATTATATTATCTGAGCAATGCTTGAAGCAAGAAAAATAAGTAAGCTAAAGAACAAGTATTGGGCTTCCCTGGTGGTGCGGTGGGTAAGAATCTGCCTGCCAGTACAGGGGACACAGGTTCGAGCCCTGGTCCAGGAAGATCCCACATGCTCTGGAGCAACTAAGCCAGCACACTGCAACTACCAAGCCCGCGTGCTCCAACTACTGAAGGCCGTGCACCTAGAGCCCGTGCTCCGAAACAAGAGAAGCCACCGCAATGGGAAGCCCACGCACCGCGAGGAAGAGTAGCCCCCGCTCACCGCAACTAGAGAAAGCCCGTGCACAGCAACAAAGAGCCAACGCAGCAGAAAAAATAAATAAACAAAAACACCCCAAGTATTATTGCAGTCTAAGGAAGTGGGGTGGCTTTGTGTTTTAAACTGACATAGTACATATAAGCAAATCTATTCAAAAGGAATAGAACTGTCAGGTCCTCATGAGACGTGAATTGACATCTTCATATCTCTTTCTCTACTTAAAGATTTATTTAAGTACTGGTTGAGTTAAGAGAGGAGAGGAAGAAGTATCGGAAAACCAACGGAGTGTCATCAGGTCAGCCTGAAGAAATCGATACTTTAATTTACAAACTAATTTTCTCTGTCCAAATAAAGTCACCTCCAAGGGCTCACCCTAATTCTCTCACCGTGCTAGGATTTGGTTATTTTGTTATGTCGCTCTAAAAGAGCAGCTGGGATTTGAGAACCGTTGGTTCTTCAAGTGTTTTCAATAAAACGTTTTTTAAAGCCGCGTCCTTGCGTGCGCAGCTGCCACTGCTTACTGGACCCTCCAGAGAGGAGACCTGAGGTCATTACCGACTGTGAGAGGCGTGAACGTCTGGGGAGAAAATCCGAGGCCCTGCTTTGACCGCTATAACAAAAAAGTTCCAACCAACCGGCGTTTTCAAATTTACCACGCCCCTTCCCGCCCTCATCTCCAGGGGAACTTGACCACCCAGCCCTAAACCCAGATCTCTGCTGCAGTTTCCTGCAGGGTACGCTGACTCCCAGTTCAGCGATCCAGCGGAGAAAACCACGGAGAAAACCGCCCGGAGACTCCCGCCACGCCCAGACCCGCCCATCTCTGCTTGGGGCGGAATGGATTCTTTCTCGGCCTTCCAGGCTGCAACGGAGGCCCCGCCCCATTCCCGCCACTTCATTGGCTTTGGTGACCGGCCCCCCGAGTGTCAGCTCCGGATTGGCCGAGTCGGCCGCCGCTCGGCGCTCTTCCCGGGGGCGCGCGGCGGGCGTGACCACGCCCCTTACGTCTGGACGCTGGGTCGCCTCGGGAGCCTCAGTATCGCCGCCCAGAAGGAAGGAAGGTGGTTGTGGTAGGTGCTGCTATGGTGCTGAATTCCTCGGCAGAGCCGACCCAGAAGCGGCGGTCGCGGCCATGAAGGTGAGGGGCCGGTGGAGCCGGGCAGTCCCTCCTCTCCTCTCCTATCCGGCCAGTGCGCCCGAAGTGCCTTCCTTACGCCTCAGCGGTTACCCTCCCGGCACCTCGGAGAGCTCCGCGGAGGGGGGTCCCCCGCCGGCTTCTGGGGCCCTGACCAGCAGGGCGGATGTCGTGGGCTCCCGGACGTTTCCAACTCCCACAGCGCCTCCGTCAGCGAGCCCGAGGCCGGGGGAGAGCCCGGGCCCGCCCTGCACTCACGCCTGGTGGGCCCCTCTCCGCGCTGGGCCCTGTCCGCGTCCTCGGGGGCCGGAGGCAGACCCCCTGGTGCTCGCCTCACCCTCCGTGCCTTTGCCCACAGCGTGCCCTCTCCCGCCCCGAGTCCTTGAACTAACCCAAATGTTGGGAGCACCACGGGACTGTCGCAGGACGGAAACTGCAGGACGAAGGGAAAAGGGGTTGTGCGGGGGGTCGTGAGGCTGGGGCCCGGCTAACTGGTTAGAAATGTCTCGGGGCGGGGATCCCACCCTGAAGGATCTGTTTGCAGGCTTAACACAGGGGCCGTGACCTAGAGCTCTTAGCAAACCCGTTGTGTCTCCATCGCCGCTAGGTACGCAGCAAGTAATTTGACAGCTTGAGTCTTCACGGTGGGTGTGAGAGCGTGGGAGCATCACTGAGTGAGAAGTTTAAGCAAGAAGGGGGAGGGGGGAGGTTCTGGCCTACTTTTGGGAGCTGATTCTCTCAACTTGATCGCTGAGAGTTCTAAAGAGCTCTGGGTACAACAATCAATTCACGTATTGATTCAAACCAAGTGGGATGAGTCATAAGGTGATACTCTTTCAGACATCGTTGATTTCATTAATCTCAGTGAAGAGGTGTGATTGGCGTGGGTAAGAAAAAATAACAGAGTGAACTGCTAGCTAAACCTCTACCTTCACAAAGCCCCAGGAAGATATTTTGTTGAGCATTTCCTATGTGTTAGCTAAGAGGGATATATCATGGGTAGAAGTAATTCAAAATACAATCCCACCCTTTAGGAGTTTGCCAACCAAAAGAGAAGAGACATTCTCAAGAAACCACATCATGAGGCAGAATTTGATGTAAGGTATCAAAAAAATGCAAAACCCTCAGGAGCAAGAAAGGATTTTTTCTGGCTCTAGGAAGCAAGGAAGATTTTTGGAATAGGTAACTTCCGAACTGGGTGTTAAAGTATGAGGATATTCAAAGAGCTTATTTTTTAACTTCCCAGTTCAGCTATAAAATATTTCAACTTAGAATACCTATTAAAATATCTAAAACTAGCTTTCTTTCCTGAAAACCATCAATCATCCCGCTGTGTGTTAAGATCCAAAAACAAATAAGGGATCTTTATACATAATGCCTCAAAGAATGTCAGTACCTTTATTAGTAAATATTAAATTTGTGACCTATCAAGAAACAAGGTGTAGGGGCTTCCCTGGTGGCGCAGTGGTTGAGAGTCCGCCTGCCGATGCAGGGGACACGGGTTCGTGCCCCTGCCCGGGAAGATCCCACATGCCGCGGAGCGGCTGGGCCCGTGAGCTATGGCCGCTGAGCCTGCGCGTCCGGAGCCTGTGCTCCGCAACGGGAGGGGCCATAACAGTGAGAGGCCCGCGTACCGCAAAAAAAACAACAAAAAACAAAAAAAAACAAAAAAAAAAGAAACAAGGTGTAGAAGGAGAGAATTAAGGGCAAGTACAGTGTTGAAATTTTTTCAGAAGTGTTTTTGAATTTAGGTGGAGGATACTGCTTTCTGAGTTGAAATTTTAGAAACAAAGTTGGATGGGATTTGAAAATATAAAAAGGTATATTTTATGAAACAAAATGCAGACCTAAATAGACATCAGTCTGAACAAGATGACAGTTATGAAGATACTGCTTTTCATTTAAGTTTTCGTGAAAACTGGATTCACAAAATTTAGGATTGGGGCTATTTATTAACTTTGTTTCATATTGAAATTGTCTAATTTTGCGGTATCTATAGATTCTGGGCAGGGGCATTAATTCCTGATGGATGTCATGGAATTCTAACATGTGAATGTTCATCTAAGCAAGTATTAAATTAAAATTTCAGTGGAATTAAAATTAATTTAAAAGCCAAGCAATCAGATAAGTACATCTTCACACAAACCCAGGACCAGGAGCTGATTTTAGTATATGTGTAGAATGGGTATTTACTTTCTTCCTTTAATTTTTTTGTCTTTTTTTGTTATTGTTTAGAAACTGTTGTTTTGAAATAGGTTTGTCTCAAAGATTCAAGTAACCATTTTACCTTAGAGTAGCATCTAATTAACTTCCTATAAGGGATTAAAAAAAATCCAAATTAGTGTCTTATGTTAATTTGATTTAATCTCCTTCCTGTTTTCCCATATTTATATTGATCTCACCCTTAATTGTACTCATCATGTTCATTCTTCCAAGCTCAAAACAAGACATCAAGACGAAAGTAATCTGTTTAACGTAATTTCCTTTTCCTTTTTTTTTTTTTTTCTCTTTTCTCTGAAAGGTGGGGGAGTGGTGCTAAGGGTCAAGTATACTGTTTTGTTTTTAAATTTTATTTACTTATTTTTGGCTGCGTTGGGTCTTTGTTGCTGTGCTCAGGCTTTCTCTAGTTGCGGTGAGCAGGGGCTCTTCTTTGCTGCGGCGCGTGGGCTTCAGTAGTTGTGGCACATGGGCTCAGTAGTTGTGACTCGCAGGCTTAGTTGTTCCGCGGTATGTGGGATCTTCCCAGACCGTGGATCGAACCCGTGTCCGTTGCATTGGCAGGCGGATTCTTAACCACTGCGACACCAGGGAAGTCCAAAGTATACTGTTTTAAGAAAAGAAAACAAAACCCAAACATGAAGAAGATAACATTTATGATCTCCAGAACACGTTATTTGTAAAAATCAATCAATTTGGCCAAATGTCTTACCTAAAAATATTACATCGTTAAGATCAGCATTTGTTTTTGCATCCTGCTTAATGTCCAAATGGTATGAGAGAAAGAACTTAGGATGTAGAATTTCCTCCTTTGTGGTATATAGCCTGATATTTAATCATTAAGATCGCAGAGTTCCTGGTGTATTGTATTTCAGTTGAAGCAACAGTTTCAGTAAGAAATTCTTTCCCTTTTTAAGGAACTGTTCCTCCAGTGGCTCTAAATAGGGTAAAGATTTTTGCTTATTATCTTAATGGCTTCTTCTGGTTTGCTTTAATTTCTGTAGGGAAGTTTAACCTAATTGAAATTTAAACTGTAAAACTTACTCTCTTATATCACTTGTACTGAGATTTGAAACATCTTTTCATATTGTTTAACATAAGGACATTGAGTTTTAGCAAACTGAAGGTTGTTCAGAGTTTAAAGACAAAGCTTGTGGTGATTGAGTTCTCTGAAGAAGCTTCCACTGGTGGAAGAACTGAATCCCTGCCTGGTCCTTGTAGCTTCTTACAGCATCCAAGAAAATTAATGTTCTTGAAATTGAAACTTCTAGGTTTATCCTTAAAATAACTGTGTAAAATATTACCATATTTAATTTAGAGTTGAGGCAAGCAACTCTTAGGAGGTGGCATTATGATTACTGCTGTTTACCTAGTTTAATCAAAAGCAAATGATTTAGACTATGATCATTTAGTTTTTTGCTGTTTTCAAACCCATCAACTTCCCCACTCCCCCTTCTCTCTCTCCCTCCCTCCCTCCCTTCCTCTCTGGCTGTCATTTAATCTTCATGGAAATCACTACAGCTTTTCTTGGTCTTCATTCTAGTTTGCCTGGCTACTATTACATTTGGTGGAATAATTAAAAGGGATCACATCCTGATGTAGTTTAGAATAGGATTCAAAGTTTGTAGTAAACTTTTTGTTAATTCTGTAAGTTGAGCATTTTGGACGTCTCCCAGCCCCAACCCCCAGATATTCTAGAAAGCACATTAGATCTCACACAGACACACACACACACAATCAAAGATAGCTGAACCTTGAGCCATTTGAAAACTGGCACTCTGCCAAAAAGAAGGCTGGGCTACTGCTCTTGCAAAGAGCGAGCACATTCCCTCTTGCTTTTGTTGACTGAAATGATGACTCAGAATGGGCCTGTATTGTGTGAATCTGACTGAGGAACCCAAGAGAGTGCTTAAAAAATTGGTGGTCTGCTATTGTGGAAACAAGTGTCACAGCACTGGAAACTGTCAGTCCAACTCTCCTGCAAAGTGTTTACAGTTGTGGATCACAGTCCCCTCCCCTCCTCTGTACTCCTACAGAGGGGAGGGAATTTCTAATTCATTCTTTAGGAAGGAACAAGAGGAACTTTTATGTTGGTGATTTTAGCAAAGGAGCTGAACATACTTGCCTCAGTACTTTTCTGAGACCTTCTCAGATTTATCTTCCTGTGGGTAGGGAAGGGACTCTGGTCAACTAGATGGTAAGCTGCTGTTGGTCAGCTGTGCTGGTGGCTGGGTGGCATGTTATCCAGACCAGTTGGCTGCAGAGCTAAAGTCATGTTCTCCAATTGGTGTTACCAGTAAAAAAGCAAATATTTAAATTTCTGTTTGTCTTATTTCTTTACTCAGTTTTAAAATGGGAGTGAGAAAAAAATGTAGTGTTATTGGCTCCCTAAAACCTTGGTGCACTGTCTTTGAAAAAAACATGAGAACTGGCATTGGACACTAGAATAACATGAAGAGATCTAGGTGTCTGGGGCAGTCCAAACAGGAGGCTTTACAATTTAATTTCTTACTGTGGGCCATATAAGTTTTTAATATGAGATCTGGTTCTTAATTGATGCCAGGCAGGCCATGGTTCCATGGCTAATCTACTCAGGAGCAATTTTAGTCTAACAGGATGTTTAGGAAAGGGATTAGGTTTACCAAGAAAAAGTCATTTATTTTCAGTAGTCATTGATGGCTAGAAAGTCAACTAGAAACACAGCTAAATTCTCTGAACTAGGAGTTTTGTATCAGACGTAAGTAGATGGTTGCCTTATTCGGTTATTCTCTATGTTGTTTTTGATGGTCCATATTCATGGTCAAGAGAGGAAATGTAACCATCCTTCTCACCTCTTGGATTCATGTGGTTTAGTCTGTAGAGTCCTGCTGTCAACCATGGTCCCAAGTAGGGTTTAGAATTGTTAGTCACATAAGCCCAGATCATAGCAGAGATCCAGACTTTGGCTTTATTCGTGGAAAGGTAGTAGTTCGGAAAATATGCTTCAATCTTACTATCAGAAGGTGAGCAGAGTGTGAATAAAAGAAAAATAACGGAATGCAGGCTGATTAAACTGGCGGAAGATCTTAGAGGATAGGGACGACGGAAGTAGAGAGAACATGAACTTGGGTCTCTAAAGCTTTTAAGGGGAGGGTTCAAAAAGGGGAAGCTTTTTGGTTATGACCCTACCAGGTACGGTAACTGGGCTCTAAGGAAATAAAGAGAGAGTCAAGAGCTCAGAGAATAAATTCATGTTCGCCTCCCCGCCCCTTTCCCAAGAGCACACATTCAATAAACTGTTGGGAAAACGCTCTCTTAAATTGTTCCCTAATTGCTTTTGTAGATTCTGTCACTTGAAAAATGGGACTGTTATATCAAGTATTAACAGAAATTTGGACAGATTTGAGAGGAGAAAGGTCAGGATTTGGACAGATTTGAGAGGAGAAAGGTCAGGACACTTCAAGCATTATTAGGGCAAGGTAATAGTCCTTAGATAGGGATCCCTGTGCCCTGAGGGGACACGCAGAAGAAATTCAGGCAATTAGGACTTTAAGGGAAAGTACAAGAAGATGAAACATACTAACGGGAGGCAGGGAGATGGACCCTAAGTTTGGAAGATTCATCTTCTGGGTGGATTCTTCAACTTGGAGGTGAAGAAGGACAAAAATAGTTTGCCAAATGGCTTTTTGACAGACCCAGGAACAGGAATCACTGTCTTTCTCCCAGTATTGGAGAGCTCACCCAAGAAAATATGTAGAGGAATAAGTTAGGAAGTAAGAAATCGGCCAAAAAGCAAAGAGCAAGTAAAATGAAGGAGGGCACCAAATTTCAGCTTAACTTCCAGGCTGATATGTGGTAAAGGAAAGGAACTGATTGGGGACTTCCCTGGCGGTCTAGAAGTTAAGATTCTGAGCTTCCACTGCAGGAAGGTTCGATCCCTGGTCAGGGAACTAAAACATGCACGTGTGGGGCAGCCAAAAATATTAAAAAAAAAAGTTTTTTTTTAAAAAGGAAAGGAACTGATTTAAGAATCAGATTAAATTGTTAAAAACTCAGCTGAGGCCTTCTGAGCTAATCCTTTCTGAAAGGATTAGGGGAAACCAGAGGGGAAAAGGAAACACTAGAGGCAAATCCCACTACTTGGGGATGGGGGTGTGAAGGGGCGGTACCTACACAGGTAATGAGGAGCACGTGGCAGAGATGTTGGTCCTAGAACTCTAGAGGCACAGGCTTCAGAAGTAACCACAGCCCCTTCCATTTGGGAATCTGAGTGACTCTCCAGCTGAAATGATGTAGGCAGAAAGGAGAAATCCCCTAGACCGAGCAGGTGTTAACCTTTTAACCTTGACTGTACATTCACATCACATAGGGAATTTAAAAAAATTCTGAGGCCCAGGTTGTACCCCAGACCTGTTAAATCAGAATCTTGGGGCTGGGACTCAGGCACCAGTATTTTTTAAGGCTCTCCTGGTGAGTCCAACCACTGTCTGTCTTTCTTTTTTTTTTTCCGGGTGCGTTGCGTCTCCGTTGCTGTGCGTGGGCTTTCTCTAGTTGTGGTGAGCAGGGGCTACTCTTCATTGAGGTGCACAGCCTTCTCATTGTGGTGGCTTCTCTTGTTGCAGAGCACGGGCTGTAGGTGCACAGGCTTCAGTAGTTGTGGCTCGCGGGCTCTAGAGTGCAGGCTCAGTAGTTGTGGCGCACGGGCTTAGTTGCTCCGCAGCATGTGAGATCTTCCCGGACCAGGGCTCGAACCCATGTCCCCTGCATTGGCAGGCAGATTCTTTTTTTTCTTTTTCTATTTATTTATTTATGGCTGCGTTGGGTCTTCATTTCTGTGCGCGGGCTCTCTCTAGTTGCGGCGAGCGGGGGCTACTCTGTTGCGGTGCGTGGGCTTCTCATTGCCATGGCTTCTCTTGTTGTGGAGCATGGGCTCTAGGCGCGCGGGCTTCAGTAGTTGTGGTGCGCCAGCTCTAGAGCGCAGGCTCAGTAGTTGTGGCGCACGGGCTCTAGAGCGCAGGCTCAGTAGTTGTGGCACACAGGCTTAGTTGCTCCGCGGAATGTGGGATCTTCCTGAACCACGGCTCGAACCCATGTCCCCTGCATTGGCAGGCGGATTCTTAGCCACTGCGCCGCCAGGGAAGTCCCATTATTACTATTTTTTGATGTGGACCATCTCCAAAGTCTTTACTGAATTTGCTACTACATTGCCCCTGCTTCATGCCTTGGTCCCTTGGCCACAAAGCATGTGGGATCCCAGTTCCCCAGCCATGAATCTAACCTGCACCCCCCCACACTGGAAGGCGAAGTCTCAACCACTGGACCGCCAGGGAAGTCCCTCCAAATAGCCTTTTAAGGTTGTTTAAAAAAAATTTTTTTAAGAGCTCATTGGACAAGCAGTAAATGTTTGACAGAATTAGATAATAAAATAAATGGAACAGTGCCTTTGTTATGCCCTTTTAACTAATAAGACCTCACCTACCTGGACTTCCATTACTTATCACATTATCTAGAGTCTAGAATATGCATAAGTAGTAGGACAAGGGGCAAAAGCTCATTGGTTCCAAACAGTGTAGCTTTATATTTTAAGCATGGGAAAATGCCTTGAGCCCTCACTGAAAATGTATTTTTATATACACTTCTAACAAGCTTGGTTATCAGGTTTCTGAATGCAGTAAAAAAGGAGAGACAGGTTGCTAGAGGTTGATATAGTGATAGCAGTGGTGATTCACAGAAAGGGAAGAGATGAGAGGAAAAAACATAAAAGGCAGCATATTAGTTTCAAGCCACTTAGTGGAGTGGCAAATAGCCCTTACACCTCAAAACGTCATTATGATTATCAAGTCATCAGAAATTGTGTTCAGTATTCTCAGTTTGCTTTTTAAAAATATTTTCCTTAATGTTAAATTAATATATTCCTTGTAAAGGTTTGGAAAGCAGGGGAAAACAAATTATACGAGATATACATGAAAACCTAGAGAGCACTTCAGTTGGCATTTTGATGTTTTCCTAGTCATTTTTAAAAAATCAAAAGTTTTCACATGCCATAGTTTATTATGCCCAGATACAAATGAGAGGACAGAAGTTTAATGAAATTAAGTAATTAGAATTTATATTCTTTCTGCTAAATGATAGCTGGGAAAATCTGCCTCAGCCTATAGAACGGTGCTGTAGTCACCAGTCTAAGGTTGCCAGATAGAATACAAGACACTCAGTTAAATTTGAATTTCAGATAAACAGTGAACAGCTTTTTTTGGTGTAAGCATATCCCAAATATTGCACAGCACTTACTTCCATCTAGTCATTTTTCTTCTGTGTGCATGCACGTGTATCTCTAAGCATATGTTTTTTGTTGTTTTACAAAATTGGGTTCATATTGTATCTTCTCCTTTGTTAACAATATATCATGAGTATCCCCAAAGCCAAATATTCTTTGTAAATACCAGAATATTATCCACTTCCCAATAGCTTAAAATTTTGATGCTTAAAAGAATAATTTCGAAATTATTTAGGGCAAACGTGCCTCTCCAGAATGGCATTCCCCGAGAATCCCAGAGAGCCCAGGTTCCAATCAGCTTTAAACTGGTGCCTATTTTCGTTCCTTTCCAGGCGGGTGCCACATCTATGTGGGCTTCGTGCTGTGGGCTGCTGAATGAAGTCATGGGGACTGGAGCTGTCAGGGGCCAACAGTCAGGATTTGCAGGAGGCACTGGTCCATTCAGATTTACACCGAGCTCTGATTTTACCACTTACCCACCAGCACCTACAGAAGGGCCTAATATAGTTTGCAAAGCCTGTGGACTTTCATTTTCAGTCTTTAGAAAGAAGGTGAGTTGGATGAAATGTTACACACAAAAAAACACATGTATCAGAATTCTTGATTGTATGTTATTTTGAATACTAATGAATATTCATTTCTTCTTATACAAATATCAAGAAGTCCTAATAACCATTTCCCATTTAGAAAAGTACTGAGTTGCAGAGACTGTATCACTGCTCAGGTTTTCTGACTAGACATTGTTACTTCTCATGTTGCTCAGCCGTTCTTTCTCCTGGACTCTGACCTGTTCATACACTTTGATTCTTATGTTCTGAAGCAAGAGATTTAATTAGTCTGCAATTTTGTTCAGAGAAGATTTACTATAACTTTGATCTCAAGTTTCAAAAAATGTATCCCCACCCACATTAACTCAAGTGAAGAAATGAGTATATTAACATTAGCTACTGTTTAAAGATTCAACATGCAAAATAACAGCTAAAACCGTTGTTTTCTTTAGGACAGAAAGTTATTCTTTCTGAGAACCATCATATTGCTGGGCCATCTCCCAGGCTTGTCAGTCCAGTCCTTTGAAATACTTAACAAGGTGTTAGCTTGTGGGAACAATGCCCCAAGCAGAAATGACCACATCTTCATGTCTTCTTTTAAGTTTTGCTTGTGGAATGGCTTTGATTGTGATTAAGGCTCTAGGGTACAGATTACTGTTTAAGTGGGGTCCTCTGTTTGCTTGGATTGACCTTGAGAGATCAGTTGCCTTTCTCTTTCCCTCTCTGTGTTAGGCTTTTCCCCCTTCTCTCCCTTTTTTTTTTTAAAATTTTTGGTGGCATTGGGTCTTCATTGCTGCGCGTGGGCTTTCTCTACTTGTGGCAAGTGGGGGCCGCTCTGTTGCGGTGCGCTTGCAGAGCACAGGTTCTAGGTGTGCAGGCTTCAGTAGTTGTGGCGCATGGGTTCAGTAGCTGTGGCTCGTGGGCTCTAGAGCGCAGGCTCAGTAGTTGTGGCACACGGGCTTAGTTGCTTCATGTCATGTGGGATCCTCCCGGACCAGGGCTCGAACCCATGTCCCCTGCACTGGCAGGCCGATTCTAAACCACTGCGCCACCAGGGAAGCCTGCAGTCCCCCTTCTCTTTAAATGGGGAAATTTTCACATAGGCAAAGAGCAGGAAGAGAGTTTGTGGTCATGCTTTCTGCTCCATGTGGTTCAAGTCAGCTCTGTTTTGCTAATTACGTTTGCCCGAAGGGGTGGAAAGGTTTTAATTCATTAACACAAGAGTATGTTTTTCTTAAAGGTCTGTATTTGAACTTCTGTGAATCTAAACTGCCTCAGCAGTGACTGTTTTGATTTTCACCACTTTTAGAACACGAAAATGCCCATGGGTCTGGTGCCATGGGGGACTTCATAAGAACTAAAATTTAATTTTAATAGAAGGCAAAAGGAAAACTAGTCCTTTCACAATGGCTTGTATCTGGCTCTCATTAAATGCTTCTTTCCTATCTGTTTCTTCAGCATGTATGTTGTGACTGCAAGAAAGACTTTTGCTCCGTTTGTTCGATCTTACAAGAAAATCTCCGTAGATGTTCCACTTGTCACTTATTACAAGAGACAGCCTTTCAGCGCCCTCAGTTAATGAGACTGAAAGTGAAGGATCTACGGCAGTATCTCATTCTTAGAAACATACCGATCGATACCTGTCGAGAGAAAGAAGACTTGGTAGATCTGGTACTGTGT
Source organism: Neophocaena asiaeorientalis asiaeorientalis (assembly GCF_003031525.2). Taxonomy (NCBI): domain Eukaryota; kingdom Metazoa; phylum Chordata; class Mammalia; order Artiodactyla; family Phocoenidae; genus Neophocaena; species Neophocaena asiaeorientalis. The sequence continues at coordinate 6,620,414 of NW_020174645.1, read as the reverse complement.
CACCGTGGGCTGGGCTCTGAGGACAACCTGGACACAAGCAGTCTGAATTCCTCAAGGTCCCAGACTTCTAGCTTTTTTACACATTCATTTTTTTCAAACTATACAGCCCCATCTGCTACCATGTCTTCCTTTCAGGGAGAGCTTATGGGTGGAGACCGGACCTTAGGATCTGGAGTACTGGCACAGGTACGAGGGTGTAATTACCCTGAGGGCCTGGCATGTCGTCTGCTTTTGGCCAATATGGAGGGGGCTTTAGGGCTGAAGACTCCTTGCTGAGCCGGGGTTCCACGTGCTGCTGAACTCTGCACTTGCAGGCTCTCCTGATGTGAGGCTCCAAGCTCAGATGCTACCTGAAGGGCCCAAAAAGAGCTCATCAGTCTCTTGACCTTAGTTACCTCAGTTTCCCTATCTTATATAGTTAAATACTAGCTGTCGAAATAATGACTGTCACATGTAGCATATAAACATTTGCAGGACTATTTGTGTGTCAGTGACCATGGAAACTATAAGTTAACCTAATGCCCAGTTGCCTTGCTACCGTAAAATTGTTCTAATTTAGATATTGGGAAACAGCCATCTGAATTAGTGACAGGATATGGTTATTTACTCATTTCAAAGAAACGCCAGTGCAGAATGTTGTCCCAGTGAGGTCCTTGGGCATACTAACTGAATAACATGCGAAGTCTTGTAATTAATACTCAATTTGTATATATGAATGATTCTAAAATGCTGAAAGAATTGTTTTGAACATTCATTTCCACATTTAATTTTCTCCTCTGAGGAAAGAGGTTAGAAGCAGAGGGAAATGTGGTCTAGTTGCTTTCTAAAGAGTCATCAATTAGATAAGCCCAAGCTAGGAGTTTTATTATTTTCCCAAATGGCAGCTGGCATAATTATGATGCAAAGGTAAGACACATCTGACTTTTGTGTCACTTTTGGGTATATGACACCACTTGGGAGATGTGGGTCTTTGGATGATACAATATAGTGTTTGTGAACTGGTGGGGTAGAATACTTGAAATTGGGCATTGTCCTAGGCTTTCTGTTCTCCTTAAAGAAAAGAGTGTCTGATTGTTAAGGAATTTCTGAAAACTAGAAATAGCAGCAACCATCAGTGAATTTGTCTAGAAAGCATTATTTGGAATTAGAATGTCTAAGCATGAGGTAGTAGGATTGAGATCTTTGAAATCAAATACCCTTGACCCTAGGGCTGATCTTAGAGCTTTAGTTTCTACCTGTATCTTAGAGGCTCCAGTTAAACCAGTCAGCCCCAGGTCCTTTGCTAAGGACACAATGCAATTCCATACGCTTTTGGCTTTGACATTCTGTGATGGGACCTTCTTAACTTCTGGGGAGTTAACACTATGGTTAGATTTTAAAAATTCACACACACATAGGAATTTGACTTTTGAGATAACTATGGAAGGTAAATCGTTTATCGAATCATGTGGCGCCCAACTCTTTGGGAGGGGCAGCAGCACTCAGGATCCTAGGAAGGTGTGGAGTATGCCAGGTATTAGAGTCATTCTTGGGGAGGATCTATTGGAAGGGTTTTCTCCAGTGATAAATATGGGTTGGTACCATTAGGAAAATGATTCCTGACCTAATATGTATCATGTGTGTAGGTGCGAAGTGAAATAGCCTCAGCAAACACAGAAGATGATGAAGAAGATGACGACGATGACGACGATGACGAGGATGACGAGGATGAAGAAAACTTGGAGGAGCGGGTGAGACTGCCTACAAAATTTGGTTTCCCTGACATGTCACCTTGGTAGGCAGGGAAAATGCCCACGTGGACTGTCGCTAGATTAGCACAGGATGTTTCTTTTGGTTTGAATGCAGCACAATACATTAAAACACTTCAAGAACTGGTGAGAAGTCTGGGGAGAATCTCCAGGGCCAGTGATGACTGTAGGGTGAAGGCAGCATGCTGTTTTCCTTGCTGGATTTGCAGGAACAGAGGTAATGGACACACTCTGTGATTTCAGACATCTGGCCTCGCTAAGAAGAGAGTGAGAGCTTCTCTGTCTGACCTGTCAAGCCTTGAAGACGTGGAAGGGATGAGCGTGCGCCAGCTCAAGGAAATCCTGGCTCGGAATTTTGTCAACTATTCTGGCTGTTGTGAAAAATGGGAGCTAGTAGAGAAAGTAAACCGGTTATACAAAGAGAATGAAGAAAATCAAAAGTCATGTAGGTTTATTTTTCCTTTGTTTCCCTGTAGTAGCTTTCTTTAGGCCTTTAAAAACTGGCCTGTTTCTGTCAGTTAAGTCCACTTTATTTTTGAGAAACCTATGTATCCTTTTATTGAGTGTGAATTAGTTATATAAACCTGTTTCTAGATCTGTTAAGCAGTAAGTTCATTATGTGATGTTGGCTTTGAGATCACCATTGCCAATGAGTTAGATAATCTTTTGTTCAGTCTGGTTTTTCTGGTCATAATTTGTTAGAACTCTAATGAAATTCCTTGTATCTAAGAAAGGCTTGTTTTCTAACTAACCTGTCTGGCAGGCCAGTACTTAGGATTTAAAAGCTACAATTGAGATAATCAACCAGTGGGGGGAAAAAATTCCCTAGAGCCAGGATGTTAAGTAGTTCTTAACATCAAGTATTCCATGGCTCACGGGCCCAGCCGCTCCGCGGCATGTGGGATCATCCCAGACCGGGGCACGAACCCATGTCCCCTGCATTGGCAGGCGGACTCTCAATCACTGCGCCACCAGGGAAGCCCAGTAGGTTTCTTTGTAAGTCACGAAAAGCTAAGGTTAAGAACTTCTGAACTATTTATTGATGGAGCAGAAATCTTCAGCTGGTAACAGGGCCAAGCCACAGAGCATTTATAGGCAAGAAAAAAGAATTCAGTGGTGTGTTCAGACTGACAAATATTATGTTCTTAACTAGAAAACAGTCCTCCCATCATTAACGTGTGTCATCTTGAGTTTTTTTCTTTAAAACCTGGTTATAATACAGCATTTGTTGATAAACAGGTTTATGCCCAGAATATGCAGATGGTATTTTGGCACACCTATTTTCTTTTTTTTTCAATATATTTATTTATTTTTGGCCGCGTTGGGTCTTTGTTGCTGTGCACGGGCTTTCTCTAGTTGTGGAGAGCGGGGGCTACTCTTCGTTGCGGTGTGCGGGCTTCTCACCGTGGTGGCTTCTCTTGTTGTGGAGCATGGGCTGTAGGTACGTGGGCTTCAGTAGTTGTGGCTCGTGGGCTCTAGAGCACAGGCTCAGTAGTTGTGGCACATGGGCTTAGTTGCTCCGAGGCATGTGGGATCTTCCTGGACCAGGGCTCAAACCCGTGTCCCCTGCATTGGCAGGCGGATTCTTAACCACTGTGCCACCAGGGAAGTCCCACACCTACTTCAAAGATGATGCAACAGTTAGCAGATACAGGCATCTTAATCATTGGAGCCTACAGAGGCTCATCTGTTATCTTATTCATGGATCCTTTCTCCCCACTTTCCAGTAATGGTATGGACCATGAACTAGGACCCCAGATGACAAGATTCTCTTGACACAACAGTGTTTATTTCCTTAAATTCAGGGACTATTCACTTTTCAAGCTTGAATTCCTGTTTGGTTCTTTCTAACCTTCTTCATGATCCCCATTAACCCCTTCTGTGACCTATACAAAGGGAAGCCTCACTGTCCATAGCTCTATGGCCAAATCTCAGGCTGCAATGAACTTTGTAAACTCATTCTGAACCTTTCTTATTCAGAACCAGAATGTCCCATGCCTTTTGAGTTAAACAGACTCCCAGCAGTACCATCGTAGCCAGAAACACAGATGAATTTTGAGATGCTTCCAAGGCTCAGGGGGTGCCGTCCCTCGACTACAGGCCACTTGATGTATGACTCTATAGCTTTCCCGTCGGTGTAGAAATAAAGCTCCTCCTCCTACTAGGAAGAGGCTCTGGAGCCTGTGACTTTCCCAAGGCCACACAGTTGGGCTGGAAATTCGAATCGTGTTCTGACTCTGAGGCCCGTGTGTAGGACAGCCTATGGCTTCTTCATTTTTATTTATAGAAGCAAGCTATCACAAAACCTTGTATTATATACAGATGTAAAATAGAATTAAATAGGGGTGGGGGTGGGAAGAAAAGAATAAATAGCTAACATGTGTTAGGCACTTCATCCCTGGTCCTAAGCTAAGTAAGTATTTCTCACTTATTCTTCACAAAACCCTATGAGGTGTAATTACTGCCATTTCTAGTGGAAGGAACCGATGTGCCAAGAAGCAGGGACTATTTCTCTTACAGTGGGGTCACTCTGGGTCACTCAGAGGCCGTGCCCGCAGCCCCAGCTCTCTGTTGCCTTTCAGATGGCGAGCGGCTGCAGCTGCAGGACGAGGAGGACGACAGCCTGTGCCGGATCTGCATGGACGCCATCATCGACTGCGTCCTGCTCGAGTGCGGGCACATGGTCACCTGCACCAAGTGCGGCAAGCGCATGAGCGAGTGTCCCATCTGCCGGCAGTACGTGGTGCGCGCCGTGCATGTGTTCAAGTCCTGAAGCCGAGGACCCCCCCAGGCTCGATCCCAGACGTTTCAGTGCACAGAAGGGACTGGAAACTTCCTGTTCAAAATCTGAAGCTATTTTTAAAAATTATTTTCACGACTAACCAGGGACAGGAAAGATTCATCCTAAGTTGCAGCAACGCTGGTCCATGCTGTGTGCCTGTCAGCTGGAGGACTGGCTCAGCTTCCCAGTTTCTGCTGGGCTTCTTCACACATCTCTGATTACTAATCGCCGGAGTCAGACTGCTTATGGCATCAGCTACTGTTCTCTTTGGAGGACATTTATCTTGTTCTCTTATTTCTCCTTCATCCTATTTTTAACTTAAACTACTCAGATGTTTGAAACTTCTGCTCTCTTTGGATGAGGTCACTGTCTGCAAATGGCCGACATGGTACACGCTGAACAGGGGCACCTCTGAATGTTCATTTTATTAGTCATGTATATTTAAAATGCTACTATTTGATGAATGTAATTTTCCACATTGTTGCTATTTCTGCATTTAAACGTAATTGGGAACAACTGACATTCTATAGTCAACTGCCAGGACCTGAGACTAAACATGTCCATTTTTGTTCAGGTACAGCTTTTTATAGCGAGGGCTGCATCTAGCTTCCTTCATTAGAGAAGTGTGTGTGTTAAATTCTTTATTAACGTGTAATCAGTTTACACTGTTTTATACATTGAAAGTGTATTTTCAGTGCTACCCACTAGCTAGTTTGAACTTTAGGAATAAAATTAGGTTTTAAAAAATGCTTTTGTTTACATTTGTCCCGGCCAGTTCCTAATTCACTTCGGTGCAGCATGAATGGGTGTCCAGGCCTGGTCTAGTACATTCGTCATGAGAGAAAGGAGCACCTTCAAAGATGCTGTACCTGTCTACCTTGGCTGCTAATTTACCAGTAAATTTAACTACATATTTGCCACATACTGTGACCAGGTATTGTGCCAGGTGCTTTATGGTTACCTCCAGCATTCTGAAATAGATATTGCCTCACATCACAGATGGGGAACTTGATCTCTGAGAAGTTAAAGAACTTGTCGAAAATCTCACAGTTAAAAAGTCACCATAGGGAATTCCCTGGCGGTCCAGTGGTTAGGACTCTGCGCTCTCACTGCTGAGGGCACTGGTTCAATCCCTGGTCAGGGAACTAAGATCCCATAAGCCATGTGGGGCAGCCAAAAAAAAAAAAGTCACCACATCAGAATTTGAACCTAGCTCTGATGACAGTGTTTTTTTCTTACCTGTTCTAATACCACAGCTGAGAAACCTGAGACATTAGCTTATGCTAAAAGGTTCTTGGGACATTAATGATCTGAAATCTCTTTTCTTTTAGGTCCAGCTCTAATCAGGGTGGTTTTTTGGTTTAGTTGAGACCAACTGTGGACTCATTCCCATGGCTTGTGGGCAGGTATGTTTTTAGGAAACTACGTAACTTCTTGGCTGAGTCCTATGGGTTTTTTATCTTTTGACTCTGCAGTGTTTAACACGTGCCTTCAGGTGCTCAGGATCCAGAAGTCAATCAACAAGACCTGAAACTTAAGCAAAGGAGGTAAACAGTCTTGCCCCTCTGTGCTTAAGGCAGAAAGTTTGGCTAGCTGTGAAAAAAAAGTTGCCTTTCTACGTTTTCTGGTTTTGAGTGTCAGAGCATGTAAATCAAAGCCTTGTGGATATTCTGAATACCCTTCTCCTGTGCTTGCCTGAAGAGCCCAGGGTGGGTATTAGCTACAATTCAGATGGACAGTAAAAGCTCAGCCCCTGCTAAAGCCTTAGGAGCACTTAGTATGTACTTCTCCTGAGACGGTGAACTCCAGAAGTTCAACTTTCCCCACAAATCCCTAATTTGGTGGAGAGAAGTCTTCAAATCCAGGCCAGTGGGTGATGGTAAACACACTGAAATAGAAGCTGAGCAGCAGGTGTTGGGGTATCTTAAATTAGAAAATTGAGATTTATTTGCTCATAGTCTCAGAACAGCTTGTTTACTATTTCTTTTTGGACTTATAGTTTCAAGTGCTTGTTTTAGCAATGAACAAAAACTCTCAACGGTGGATCTTCTTAAGTAGCATTTTGAAATAACCTTGGCTCAGTGAGAAGCCAACAAATTTTTAGCCTAATAGGCTCGACACTTGGAATAACTGAATTGCAAGGGACTAACTTATCTGGCAGAGGGCAAACATTCCTCCCTGGAATCTGCATTTTCTAGCTGCATGCCATGCATCTTTAATTTTTTGAATAGGTCATCTATCATATGGATAAAATTCTGGAAGTTCACAATGGAATGCAATGACGTCTCTTTGTCCTTGTCCTGACAGGATGGAAGGATGTCATTCCATGTTTTGGATGGGCCGTGGTGCCTGCCTTTGTAAAGGCCAGGATGCCTAGAGGAAGGAGGGTTATGGCCTCTCCTCTTTCCTGGGTTAAGAAGTTATGATCCTCTTACAAGAAGTGGTCCCTCTGGTTTATGGTCCTTCCATTACTTCATCAGATAGTGTATGGGCTCAGAGCAGCTGTTTGCAGGCACCTAGCTTGGCCTGGCCTCATCTAAAGCTCATTTTTGAAGGAATGAGTCTGTTCGAGACTGTACTGGGGTATAATCTTAACTGGATTGTTCAGTACACTTGGGGGAAGGTCATCTGTGGCCAGTGCACTGCCTTGGCCGTCTCAAGCCTAGAGAGATGCTGTCCTTACTCTGTGGTGTGTCCTTATGGAAACTCCGGCTGCTCGGCCCTGGCAGCCCTTCGTTCACCTCCTCTCTTGGCTGACCTGTGTGCTCCTGGAAACATTACAGGGGAAGGAGGGCCCTCTAATGCCGAGATTCCACTTGAAAACCACCGTCCTCCTTCAACGGTTCCCAAGGGAGAAGATGCCTTTATTGGACATGAGGGTGACTCTTACTCGGAGGCTCACAGCACTCAGGCCGCCAAGAAGACTGCAACTTGACCTCTTGTGTGGGTGCTCCACGATGAACGATCAGGCTTGCAAAGGTAAGCCACATTTTTATAAATAAACCACAGTGTTAAACTAATCTTAACCTCTGTTAAAGTTTAGTTTTAACTCTGCATCTCCTGAGTTAAATTCTGAGGTGCAACAGCTTCAGATGTCTCCAATTTGAGTCAGAAAGTATCTCTGGATTTAAATTAATAGGCGGCGGCACAAACTAGATGAGATGTAAAACCATTTCGCCGTGGCAAAAAAAAAAAAAGGATGGGGGGCAGGGGCAGTAAGAAACTACCACAGCAGGAAAGGCTAGTCCCATGAGTCCCAAGTCTGATGTTGCTGTTGATGACTGAGGAAGGAAGCTGGGTTATCTTCATTTTCAGATGACTAGAGCAGTTGTTCCAGTATAAAAATCCTGTGATCTCAAGTCTACTTCTCACTGGTTTCTATGTCTGCCACCTGGGGAAGTTATCGCCTAACCAGGTGCCTCCACCACCCCAGCCCCAGGTTACCAGTGCAGGATGTGGCCTCCTTGAGTTGTGTCCAGTGGAAGCTGAGGAAATGAACCCCTGTCCCCCTTTGGCAGTGGAAATGCTAAGTGGCTGTGGAAGTTATTTTATACGGGTGTGGTCAGCAGCACCCAAACAGGTAAGCCACCCTGCCCCTTAAGGCAGTTCGTACCTAACTCTTACACATGGACACTGGTGTAGCACAGTTCTTTCCTGTTACCTTTATTAGCTACAAACAGCAAGATCTCTTTCTGAAGACGGAAAAAACACGTACCAAGGGGCTGCCGTATTTCTCAGATGAGTAAGAAATTATACCTTGTTTGGCTTCAAAACAGTATATACACTGGCGTTGAGACTACTGCCTCTGGACTTCCTAGTCAAATTTCTAGTCCACCCCTAGAACAGAAACAGAAACCCTCCAAGTCCAAGAGTGTTTTTTTTTTTTGTACAATTGTTTATACAAATTCAACAAAGGTAAAACCGCGTCAGGGAAGGTCTAGGAAAACACCACCTTACAACAATGGCACTTATGAATGCATAACTTTACAACTAGGAACAGCCATGTTATAAACCTTAAACGAGAACTCAACTCACACTTCAAAGGAGAGAAAAAAGGAAAAGAAAGGCTATGTTGGAGCATTTATTCAACTTCTTGACTCACTGTATAAATTAGATCTATGTAGAGTACAAGAGCTCATATGCGGGAGCAAACCCCTCCTGAGTTCAAAGGCTGAAGTCTGAATTTTAAAATTTTGAGAAAAAGGTGAATTCTATACAGAGGAAATTTAGCAAAGTGTCTCACTTTGACTATAATTTACACATATCCACAACATGCTTATGTAACTTCTTGACATACAAAGCAGGCTCTCAACTTCCAGTTAGACATGCTTTTAACTGGAAGGTCTTAGCCTGTTTTGCCAGATCTGGGCACGTGTGTAGATGGAGTCGTATGACGTTCAGGTTAAGTTCTCTCCTACCTGAAGGAAACCAGGAAAGTTGGCAATCTCAAAACAATAAAAACACTGGTATGCATTCAAACCTTGCATAAATAACTTTTGAACAATTTGTACAAAAATAGTTCTGCATAATGTAAGATGTAACAAAACCAAACAAACAAACATGTCAAGACGGCAGCTGTGGTGTGTGGTCCATTTTATGTTGACACCAAAAACCCCAAAGTTGCCAGGAATAAGGTGTCCAAGACAAAAAACACCACCACCAAAAAAAAAAATTCCTAAGCTCATGCTTCCAGTAAGAGAATTTCTCCCAAGTCCATCCTCCTCTCTGACAGGAATGTCTTCTTGGTAAAGGCTGCCTTAGAAATGGTCCAGAAAGCAGTGCAGTTTTGATTCAGAAAGACCAAAGGAAAGCGCCTGACTCACTCAACCCCAAAACGGTGGCGGACTGGCTTCTCCCTCAGCGAGACTTGCAAAATGGAATCGTTCTGTGGTCTGTTGTTCCAAGTTCCAAATTGAAAATAAAAGCCCTAGTTTTTGTAAAGTCTTTTTCCCTCCCCTGCCGCGCGTCCCCTCCCCTCACCCACCCCATATTTACATACTTGTCCATGGACTAACTCAGTTTTTGCAGGAGTTTTTCTTCCACTTGCCCGAACTGGACACTAACAGACATTTCGGCTATGAACTGCTCACAGCCTTCCTTGGTAACTTGCTTGCAGTACCTCAGGTCAATATGACAGATATTCCCACACCGTTTGAAGAAGGACAGGCACTGGTCAGTGACCTTATTGCAGTCTGCAGGGAAGAGGACACACGGTGAGGTGGAGGAAGCGTGCAGCTGAGGGCCCTCCCCAACCCCCAGGCACTCAGCACCAGAGCAGCAACTGCCCTTGCTGGAAAGCTCTCTTCAAATGCAGAATGGTTTCATCTACCACTTACAGAAGTTTCATATATGCTTGAAAAGCATCCACACATTCCAAGTGAAACTGCTTAGACTCTTACCCCATGGCTGCCCCTTATATGTATATATTCTCACATCAGTACATCCTGTCTATGTTGTTTTATAAAGATAGGATCACACAATACATGAAAATAGCTTGCTTTTCACTTCTACTCTACTGCTGAGAAACACCTCTCTGCAGGTTCTTGTGCGCGGTCTGCTTGTTCCCAGGGGAGAAGTGCTGGGGGAGTGAGGACACCTGTAAGGTCATCCTGGGCTCCTCCCACTCCCCTGGGCACCAGCCCTTTAGACAGAGGCCCCGTGTGCTTGCCCGCCCTCCGTGGGACGTTTGCCTCAAACCTATGCAGGAGACCAATGTGCTAGAAGGGGCTGGAAAGATTCTGTCCAGGGAGCAAAACCAGAATTCAGAACCCTCCACCGCGCCCTCACCAGTAGATGTGCTCTCCAACCGAGTAATTCTCTCAATTTGGACTTTGCTTCTGTAGCACTGTTTTCTTTTAGAACTGAATCCTCAGTCAACCGGCTGCAACGCCAGCTCGCATCCAACTGAGGCTGAGTCCCCACCCTGAGCCCAATGATTCCTTCATCTCAGTGGTATATTAAGCTGGAGACCTTTCCTCATCATCACTAAAATTGGTTGTGTGGGGAATATTATGGATAGGCCCATGATGGGTTAAACAAAGTCTGTTTAAGAGTGAAAAATAGATGTCCGATGAAAGGACAATCTGGGTTAAGAATTACAAACCTCAAACAATGTGGCCTATACCTCACAACAAAATAAATTCTAGACAGATCAAAGCATTAAAATTTTTAAAATGATACGGAAAAGAAGTAAAAATATCTGCTTGCAGATGACATGACCTTAATGTGATAACTCTAAGGAGTCCACACCCACCCACACACACACACCCACCCACACATACACCCCACCCCACTCCCCCCCCACACCCCTAATTCAGCAAAACTGCAGGATATAAAATACACAAAAATTAGCATTTCTATACACTAACAATGAACAATCTGAAAGAAAATCACGAAAATTTCATTTACAATAGCATCAAAAAGAAAACATTTAGTAATAAATTTAACGAAGAAAGTGAGACTTGTACACTGAAAACTAAAAAACAACGCTGAAAGAAATTAAAAGATTTAAATGGAAAGACAGCCAATGTTCACAGATTAGAAAACTTAATATTATTAAAATGCCAGTATTACCCCAAAGCAGTCTACAGACTCAATGAAATTGCTATAAAATACCAAAAGCGGTTTTTTTGTAGAAAAAGAAAAATGCATCTTAAGAATCATGTAGAAATTTAAGGGACCCTGAACTGCCAAAGCAACCTTGAAAAAGAGAAAGTCAGAGGACTCGTACTTCCTGATTTCAATACTACAAAGCCACAGCATGTTACTGGCATAAGGACAAACATATACACCAATGGAACAGAATTGAGAGCCCCAAAAATAAACCCTTAAATGGTCAAATGATTTTTGACGAGAGGCCAAAACAATTCAGTGGGCGAAAAGACAGACTTTTCAACAAATGGTGCTGGGAAAACTGGATATCCACATGCAACAGGATGAAGCTAGACCACCCTCCCCCATCACACCATATACAAAAATTAAGATTATTCAAAGACTTAACATAAGAGCTAAAACTATGAAACTCTTAGAAGAAAACATGGGAAATCTTCATGACCTTGGATTTGTCAATGGTTTCTTAAACACGACACCAAAAGCACAGGCCACAAAAGGGAAAAGACTGAACTTCATCAAAATTAAAAACTTTTGTACAAAGGACACTATCAAGAGAGTGAAAAAACAACACAGAGAATGGGAGAAAATATCTGCAAGTCATGTATCTGTTAAGGAATTAATATCCAGAATATATAAAGAAATCCTACAATTCAACAACAACACAAACAACCTGATTTAAAAATGGGCAAAAGACGGGAATAGGCATTTGTTCAAAGAAGATACACAAATGGTAAATAAGCAAACAAAAAGATGCTTAGTATCACAAATCATTAAGGAAATGCAAGTCAAGACCCCACTGAGATCTTCATATGCATTAGCATGGTTTTCGCTTAAAAAAACAAAGCCCCAAACCCCAGAAAATGTTAGTAAGGATATGGAGAAGTTGGAACCCTTTGCACTGTTAGCAGGAATGTAAAACAGTGCAGCTGCTCTGCGAAACAATATAGTAGTTTCTCAAAAAAAAGTAAACACAGAATTACAATGTGATTCAGCCAATCCATTTCTGGTTATATACCCAAAGAACAATGAATTTATACACCCATGTTCACAGCAGCATTACTGACAATAGCCAGAAGACAGAAGCAACCCAAGCATCTGTTAGCAGATGAATGGATAAATAAAATGTGGTGTATATATAATAAGCCAGTCCCGAAGGAAACTACTGTATGGTTCCACTTATGTGAGGTACCTAGAAGAGTCAAATTCAGGGACAGACAGTAGAATGGTGGTTGCTGAGGGCAGGAGAGGAAAGGGAGTGAGGAGTTAGTATTTAGTGGGTACAGAGTTTCTGACAGGGTGAAGAAGAGGTTCTGAAGACAGGTGGCGGCGGCTGCACAACTACGTGTCTGTACTTAATGCTAGTGAACTGGACACTTAAGAATTGTTAAAATGGTAAATTTTATGTTATGTGTTATCTTATCACAATAAAAAAAATTTTGTTAATTTAGAAAGCTGGAGAAAAGGTAACAATTCACTAGACTTGAGAAAGCTTAACCCCAAACTGGCTGAAGGAAAAGCAGAGAAGCAGATTTCTTCTACAGAAGACCTCAAAGGTACAGGTACTGGAAGCAACAAGTACAACAAAAGTGGGGCTAAAGATGGGGTTAGAGACAGATGGACTGGTTGAAAATCTACTTAAGGAGCAGTAAGAGGCTGAAACTCCCTTCCCCAGCAAAAGAGGGGAGGTTTGTCTCTGATGGGCAAGAGAAAGTCTCTAGACCAGGCACCACCAGGCACTGTGGAAGGTAGGGGCACCCCCTGAAAAATGGGGGTTACAGGGAAATTTACCTGCTGACTGTAGAGACCTCCAGACTCCTTCCCTGCCAAGCCCTAGAACCCTGGCAGCCCGGCCTGAGCCCTTCGGTTGGGAGGTCAAGGAAGAGAGTGTCCTTTGGCAACCTTGACCAGCTTAAGAGGAAACACTGACAGAAAGACTGTCACGTCTGGGTTTCCCCAAAGAAAACAACCCATGCTGACCACCCAATGATACCCACAGCAGACCAGCTCCCACCGTGTCCCCAGAGTCTCCGATCACCTGAGCCGACAACCTCATGTTGACACTAAATCTGAGAAGGGCCCCTTAGGCAGGCCCACTGACTGCATCTGAAGGAATGTATGGTCTATGTGGAAAAGAAAAAACCATCAGTATCCTCAGGATGGACAATATCTGGATCCAAGAAACAAGAACGTGCCACTCTCCGAAAGTTCAGAGAACAAACTATAGCTGTAAAATTAAAAATATAGGCTAAACCATATGAAAACTGCCAATATTTGACTGTTTTCTGACCTACATAAAAAGCAGCTTCATATGTTTGAACCTAAAAAAAAGCAGAAATGAAAAACTCACTACAGTTGACCCTTGAACAACACGGGTTTGAACTGTGTGGGTCCACTTATATGCTGATTTTTTTCAATAGTAAATATTACAGGCTACAAATTAGTGGTTGAATCTGAGTTTTTGGAGGAAGTGTGGATACCAAGGGCCAACTGTAAGTTATTTTTGGATTTTCTACTGCAAGGAGGGCTGCACCCCTAGTTCCTAACTAGTTCAAGGGTCAGCTGTATGTGAATTCTGTGATAAGTGGAGGAAAACCAGATACAGAGATGGGAAAAAGGAAAAAAAAACTAAAGGTATCAGAGAACTACTAAAGAAAGAAAACAGAAGGGAAGGAAATTAAATAATTCAAGGAAATTTTCCAGAACCAAATTGAGAGACTGAAAGCGCTCATGAATGCTCAATACAATCCCTGAAAATGGACTCAAACCAAGGCTCACCAACCAAAACTGCAAAAAACTTTGAGATAAACATCATGTCCTACACGGGACTTCCCCGGTGCTCCAGTGGCTAAGACTCGCGCTCCCAACGCAGGGGGCCCAGGTTCGATCCCTGGTCAGGGAACTAGAGCCCACATGCTGCAACGAAGATCCTGCATCCTGCAACTAAGACCCGGCACAGCCAAATTAATTAAATTTTTTTAAAAAATATTTTTTTAAATAAATAAATAAAAAGATCATGTTCTACAAACTTCCAATGAGAGAAAATATTCACTGAAGGATGGAGAATCAAATCGTTTTGGACATCAACTCTGGAAGGCAGAAAGCCAAAGGAGCAGTGCCTCCCACTTTCTGAAACAATATGGTTCCCAAACTAGGACTATATAACCAGCTAAGCTATCAATTAAACATGAAGGTATAATACAGCCATTTTCAGACATATAAGGTCTGGAAGATGTCCTCTACCAAACGAACATATAAACCAAGAAAGAAGATACGGGACCAAGGAAAGAAGGGTCCCTGCACAAGACAGAAACCAAGGAAGTCCCAGGACGGGAGCTGTGCAGCAGGCAGAGACAGCCAAGTTCAAGTGGGGCAGGAGGAAAAGAAGTCCAGGAGGGTGGTTTCTACACAGACTGGTTGAGGGCCTGACAAGTTCACGTGGGGAAAGAACAGTACTCAAGTCTGTTATAGAAACTAACCAAACAAAAATGAGGCAATTATTAACTCTAGGGAAAACAAACCAAAAACATGTGCAAGAAAGGAAACATACCCATAATACACACTGGCTCAACAGTGGACAATACTTACATGGCCATAATAAGGTAAGTAATAGTGACTTAACCACAAATTGGGAAGATGAAGGGAAAAAAGGGAGCAGGGTAAGAGAATGTAAGAATAGTAATCCTTGTTCTCTGCATAACAAGTTAACAAACACAGAGCATCTGAAAAGGAAAAACAAAAACAAACAAAAAACAACAAGAAATAGCAATGTAGGCTTGCTGTTTGGAAAAAATGGAGGTAAACAGAAACAAAGAGCTCAAGAGTTGAAGGTGGTTGCCTCAAGGTGAGAATCAGGGGCAGGGAAGGGGAAGCCAAAGGGCCACCTCAAGCAACCACGGCTTCACTCTGCCACTGGACCTGATCCTCCAACCACAATGAAGGATCTGGAAACATGTCAAGTGCCATCCATTTTGTGGAAGAGATTTATTTTATCATGAACTAGTTATACTGACAGGAGGGGAAAACATTTTAAAAAGAACTGAATCTAGAAGAGACGGTATGAGAGAGATTGGCCTTCATATACATCACAGCTCTTAACGCAAACACAGAGATCTGTATGTAGATCCTGAGACAAAAAGATGACCTCAAAGGATTGCGGTGGAAAACAAAATACAAAAAGATGATTTATACAAACACATCATGGACTGTGTTGCAGGGGAGGGGGATTTATACTGGGATCTCTGCTACACATGCATAGTAATTAAATTAGAATAAGTGAAAAGAGTTCATTACTACCGAGCGCTTTAGAACAAGATGCTCCCCAGGCCCTCCTCCACGGGGCGGCCCCAGCATCAATTCAAGACCACGAGCTGAGCCTGGAGCTGGGGTCTTGGTGAAAGCTCACCTCAGTGTGGCTCTCTGTTCTCTGCCTCCATGGAATGCAACACCCCCCTCCCCCACCACCTCGCCACAAATACTCCCCAAGGAGGAGGGTGGGCTCCCTAAGCACTAAGGTACAGCATCAGCTCCCACGCGGATGTGGTACTGGTAACAGGAAGGCGTTTCTCAGGCATGAATGTGGGATGGAGAGAGGGAAACAGCTAAACAGTATGTGAATCCTGACCAAGCCAGACATCAGATGGGGTTGTGTCAAAATGTAATTTAAATGAGGTGAGGGTATCATTTATTACTTGGTAATTTCTGGAAGAAAAAAGTTTCTTTTCTCCTTTTTTTTTTTGGTCTGGTCCAAATCTTACACGCCCAATCTGACCATCCTGAGCGATGAGACGAGAACTGGGTTAACTGGGCTGAGAACGGGCAGCGTTGCCTCTGTCCACCTCCCCGTTGGTTGTGCCCCAAGTCCTTAGGAACGAACTCCAGCCCCATCAGTAAGTGGGGGAGTGAGGACTCCACTGTGGGGTTTTCTTCTTGTCAACCACAGGCCCGTTGATAGCAGGGTCAGGAGGGGGACACATAAGCAACAACCACCATGGCAGAAATCAAGCTGCTTATTACTCCATTGGCCCAGCCTGGCCTCACTGCCGGCTACTCTCCCACACCCCCTGCTGCCAGGCGCCAGGTCGTCCACGGCACCCAAGGGAAGCTTTTCTAGCCCATATTTTGGGTCAAGATCCACTGCTATGTGCTCATGTGCTCTCACTGCTACTAGCACTATTTTTTGGAGCAATTATTTAAAATCTAACAACACTTATTTGTTTAATGTGTGTTTCCCCTCTAGACTAGGCCGTGGGTCTGTCTTGTTCACTGGTGTGTCGTAGCGTCTAACACTGTGACTCTATAGCAACAGGCCCACAAGTATTTCCTTTCGAATGAAGAATGCCCAGCCTGTCCCCCGGGGTCCTGGGCAGACCCCGATGGGTGCCCCGGACTGACCTGACAGGTTGATTTCGGTTAAGGAGTCTCGGGTGGTGGTGCCCACAGCGGTGAGCAGGTTGATGGACTGGGCAGTCACGTGGTTACAGTAACTAAGGTGGAGCTTGGAGAGCAGGGGCATGTGGCGAATGATAAGCCGCAGGGAGGCGTCTGTGATGTCCAGGCCGGCCAGACGCAGCTCCACAATGTTCCGGAGCTTACTCCGATTGTCCATCTGACCTGAGGGAGCAGGACGGAGAGGCAACATGTCACCCTGACATGACACTTTACAAGGCCTACCAGCCAGGTGGAACACCTGGGTCTCATTTAGCGGTTGAGTGTCTCCCCCAAAAGATCAAAACTGGTTCAAACATTTAAAAATCGGAATATTCCACATCAAATTTTACCCTTGTAGATTCTTTAAAAGTCAGAAGACCTAGAAACACAGAGCCTGCATTCCACCCAACAGTGCTCAGCCAATCGGAGTACAGACAGCACAGCATCTCTGGGTCACCACAGATTCCTCATTTAAGGTACTGGTGGGGAGCAGTGAGTCCTGCAACCCGACCTAGGAGGGCTTCATCCCGTGAGGCCCTGTCTGGCCACACTGACCCCGATGCTTGAGGCTCAAAGCCAACGAAGGACAAATTAACATAGAAGCAGTGAGATGCACAGAGTTCCCAAAGTGGCATCCTGGGAGCCTCCGCCCTCTCACGGGTCCCCTCTTGTACCCAAATCTGACTGAGAACAGCAGCTGGGACTCAGCTCTGCGTCGAGAAGGGCTGAAGCCAGAGAAGGCTTGAAGACATGAGTACCAGATGGGGTCTGTGGTGAAAACCAGATCCAACGGCACAGCTTGGTCATACCGCCTTCTTGTGACCCTGCCTTGGGTACACCCCTGTCCCGGACACTCACCTGGCCTGTTATCTGTAGGCGGGGACAGGAGATCCCGCATCTGGGCATCCTTTAGTCCTTCTACCCACTGGACATCCAGGGTCCGGAGCAGCGGACAACTGGAGCTACAGAGGGCTGAGACTGCGATCCACGAGCAGCCTGACAGCACCAAGTCTCGGAGCCCTGGCGGGTGACAGAGAGGGGGTGGCAGGTCAGGTGATAAACCCCAGCCCCTGCTACTGCACATTGAGGGTCCCTGGCCCAGTGCTCACCAGGCAAGCGGTTGATGAGCCAGCTCAGCTGTTTCTTGGAGATATTGGTCCAGCTGAGGTCCAGGGAGACAGGCTGTCGCCGGATGATGCCGCTCAGCATCAGGGGTGTGATGGACTTGCAGTGGTTCAGGTCGATGCGGGTCCATAACCGCTTATCACAGCACCTGGGGGCCAGGCCCAGCAGAGGGGGCAACGTCAGAGTTGGGAGCTCTCTTGGGGAGCCCCATGCATAGCTGTGGTCAGTCCCCCACCTACAACGCCCAGGGGGAGGCTCCTTAACTTCGTCCCCTGGACCCTTCTGTTTAGTTTCCGTCTCGTTGGCACCTGAGAGCCTCTGCTCTGATTGTCACAGCCCTTCCCCCCCACCCCCATGGAAAGTACCAGAAGCTGTAAAGTATTTACTGGGGGTTTAATTACACCCTCCACAGGCCATATCTCAAAACAACCCTGCATCATGCCTGTTCACAGATGAAGGTAAGTAACTCGGCCAAGGTCAGAGACCGTTCCAGCTGGGAACTATCAAAGCAGGGATTAAGATCAGGAACTGGCGCGGCACTCGCGACCTGGGCTAGCTCTTTAAGGACAAGGACTCTCCCTGGTCCTCAGTTCATCTTCCAAGAAGCTAAATCAGGAAAGCAAATAGGGTTCACCTCTTTTGACAAGACCACACTGACTGTAGCTGCTAGACCTCTTTGAGGAGGATACTTAAGCTGGACGGGGCTTAGAAAGAAGGAGCATCACGAGTGACTCCATTGGGGACGCACGCGCCATCCCTGGCCTAGCTTAAGCCTTACCCTGACCCCCTGGTGCCCCCATCCAAACTCAGCCGGTGCCCCTCACCAGCGGTTCCAGGTCCTGCAGACCCGCATGCAGACACACAGGTCTTGGTGGCTGAGGTAGCTGCAGACGGCCATCCACACCTCCCTGTGCATAACGTGGGCCGCCCCATCATCCAGGGGCAGCGAGTCGGGCGGGGGGCTGATGGGGGGCGGCCGGATCACATGTCGCTCCATCTGGATGCACTTGGGCGGGGACACGGAGGGAGGGGGCCGGGAGATGACTCGGGGCGGGCTGCGCAGGCTGGGCCCCAGCTGGTGCCGCAGCTCCCGGGGGGTGCCATTGGGCCCCTTGCTGAAGCGGTGAGGGCGCTCACAGAGGCCCAGGGGCCGCTTGGGCTCCTCATTCTCGCTCTCAGGCTCCGACTTGATGGGCTGGTGGTTCTCGTGGGCCAGGCTGCTCTCCGTCTTCTGGATCTCCTGGTTGAGCTCCTTGCTCAGCTCTTTGCTCAGCTCCTTGTTGGGAAGTCGCCGCTTCCGGCGCATCTTCACCTTCCTCTTCTCCTCGGGGCCCTCCACCCCCTCCGTGCTGGGGCCGGCGGTGGGGGAGCTGGAGCGGGAGTGGTCGCTCTCCCTCGTCTTGGGGGGCGCCTCGGGCAGGTCGTCCTCCGGCTCCTGCTTGAAGCGCCTGAGAGGCTTGTTGGCCAGAGCCATTCGGTCCTCAGTGTTCTTCCAGGACCGCCGCTGAGGGAGGAGGGGGAGCGTGGGGGGGGTGAGCCCCTAGACCCGGGGCTGCGCCCACCCAGGCCTCCCACCCTCCACCCCAGGACCCATTGCCCCAGGAGCAGGCCTGGGGCGAGGGCGGAAGATGGTACCTTTTTCCTGAAAAGCTTATCTTCTTTGCCGGGTTTTAGCTGTCACAGAAAAGAAAGGATGCAGAGCTTGCTCCCAGCGTTCGTGGGACTTGGTCCCCTCTACACCCAGCCCCACCAACAGAGGCTGGAGGGTCACCTTCCCAACAAATCCCATCTTCTCTGCTCTGACAGACGGGTGGGCCCTGCCTGCTGGTTTTAAGGAAGAAGCTGGAACTGGCAGAGAGTGATAGAGCTGTCCCCACCCAACTGACCTCCCACCCCTGGACAGACCCAGAGATATGCAGTCGCCCATTCAGGTCGGACTTGGCTCAGGGAGCCTGTCCCAGAGGCAGGGTCTGCAGGATTCCCGGCCGAGCCTTAATGGCTAGAACGAGGAGAAGACAACCAGGCGCCACCTCGTGGCTGATGCTGGAAGGGCCGGTGGGCGAAGAGGGGCCGCCAGGATCCTCCGAGGTTCCCCAGATCCACAGGGCTTCCCCGCGGCAGCTTCAGCTTCCCAGGCCCCACGCCGGAACCACGAGCCAGAGCCTCGGGGCTGAGGCCTGGGAAGCTACTAGCTGCTGCTGGAAGTAAGTGAGACTGGATCTCCACCAGGGGCTGAGGCTGCTGCCTAGAGGGGGCCTCGGCGAGAGGTGAGAGGAGGAACCGGGGGACGTTTGAAGCGTCGAGGCCTAAAGGGGTGGGAAGAGGAGTGACTCGCTGGTTTTCCCCTCCTTTCTCTCGGGCCGGGCTCTCAGGACTTCCGTGACTTCGGCTCTCCCCGCTGCCCATCCCCGCCCCCGCCCGCGGGCCCCTGCACCCGGGACCAGCCAGGCCACCCCTCGCTGCCCGTCCCTCCAGGTCGTACTCGCTTGCGTCCACTCAGCTCCTGGGGCTTCTCGTATTTCCGCTTCCTCCTCAGGTGCACATCGTCTGACTTTCGGCGCAGAATGCCGTCAGGGGGCACCTTCTTGGGGTGCTCGTCTGGCCTGCGCCGGGGCGCCTCTTCACACTCACTCCTCCGCTTGGCAGGCTCCTGCCCCCACTTGCTGTCCCGGTTCATCTTCTGCTCCTTGAGCAGGGAGCCGGGCAGGTTTGAGGCATACTTAAAGCCAGGGCCACGCTTTTGCTTGTAGGCCAAAAACAGAGAAGGAACACACGGACTGTATATCTTTGGACGTGCCCTTGCCCCCGAGTCCGCGGTACCCCTCAAGCCTACATCACCGTGGGCGGGGAGACAGGCTGGGTCTGGCAAGGCCAAGGTCTACCCCCTCCCGGGCTGACCCCTGGGACTTGGAGCCCGGCACTCACTTTCCCGGTCTTGCCGGCGTGGTTACACTTTGGACACTCCCAGCAGTTTGGAAGCTCATCGTTGACCACGCCCTCTGACTCCTTAATCTGGGAGGGACACACACCAGTCAGCAAGCAGGGAGGGGGTGGACAGGGCCAGCTCCTCCAAAAGCATCAACTCCCCCTCCCAAAAGCCATTTCCATACCACCTCTGGCCAAGAGAAAACAAGAGTGGTTAAGACGGGTGGCTCTGCATTCAGGTCAGGGTTCAAATCCTGATAGTGCCTCTTCCTAGCTCAGTGACCCTGGGCAAATCACTCCATCTCTGTGGGCCAGTGCCCTCAGCCATAAAATGGAGTGTGCCTATCTCACTGGAGTTATGTGAGAATTCAATGAGTTAACCTAGTGAAAGCAATTAGCTCAGGGCCTGGCACCCAGCAAGGACCCACAAACCATTCAGTCATTTAACAGCACCGAACTGGGTGCGTGGTTATCAGCAAGTGAGATGTGCTTTCCCTGGAGCTTCTGATCCGGGAGAGAGAGAAGTGACCAGGCGCCAGGGGAAAAGCATAGCACCCCTTTTCAGAGGGGGAGGTGTGTGTGCTGGGGAGAGGGGAGTGTCACGACAAACCCCACTACCAGCACCGAGGGAAAGGGGACGGACACCTCAGAGCTGAAGCACCCTTTGGGGCAGGCCCACTCTCATCTCTCTGAACACAGATAGAGCTGGGCTGATGGGAGGTGCCAAGTAGGCTGACATTCTCTTGAGGCAGAGGTATGAGGTATGTGTCAGCCCAGAGCAGTCTCTTCCTTTCAAAGGTGGAACCTGCTGCCCAAGACAGGCAGGCACAGCACGATGGTCCCCAGGAGGCAGTCCTGCCCTGGGCACACCAAGGGAACAGGTTCCTGGTACATGGGACAGGAATGCAACCACCTGTTGTTACAGGACCTGCCCTCGCCTGGCCCAGGCCTTTTTTCCCAGAAGCCCTGAGAGCAGCCCAACTACCCACTCTCTCCCTCTGGCCCAGGTGCAAGACTCTGGGAACTCTCTGTGGTTCTGAGGTCCCGGGAGGTGGAATGTGTGTGTCTTCACTCCCTCAAAGACATGGGTGCGAGGTCTGAGCAACTCCAGAACCTTCTAGCCCTCAGCTTATCATCGGACACAGAGAATCCCCCAGACTCAGAGTCCTCCAGGGAGGGAACCTAGTCTCACTCCCCTCCACCCCCCAAACCCCCGCCGCATCAGCACCACCAGAGGCCCAGGGTGAGGCGCCAGGCGGCACAGCCAGATGCCCCCGAGGCTGCTCACCTTAAGGCATCCAGGGTGGATGATTTCGTTGCAGATGGAGCACTCCATGAGCATGAGGTTAAACTTGCCTTCTTCCTCTTCCACTGTGTCCTCTTTTCCTGCCTCGCCACACACTAGACACACGGCGGTGTGGGGCAGCACTGGCTGAAGAGCGGGGAGAACACACAGGGGTCAGCACAGCCAGGACCCCATGGGAAACACATCAAAGGCAATGAGGTACTCGCCTCGGGCCTTCCAGGAGCTGGGGGAGAACCAGCCCATCATTCATTCATTCATTCAAACTCTTATCTGGCTACTACCTCCACGTGCCAGGTACCACTCCAAGTGCTGGCTATAGCACTGAACCAGACAGATAAAAGTCTCTGCCATCCTGAGCTTACATTTTAGTGGAGGGAGGTGAGCAAAATGAAGAAGAGTCTGTTAGATGGTGACAAGGGAAATGGAGAAAAATAAAGCAAGGAGGGCCAGGTCAGCAGTGAGGTGGGAGAAAGGAGGGCTAATCTGAAACGGAGAGGTCAGGGACAGCCTCACATATAAGAAAAGACCTGCAGGAGGAGGTGGGGCATGAACCGAGCCCAGATCTGTAGGGGCTGAGGCCGCATCTCTCCAGCGGCTATCAAAGCACAGTCTAAGAACTCCGGGTCCTCAAGACTTTACAGGGAGGTCAAACTATCTTCAGAATACCACTAAGACATCATCTGCCTTTTTCACTGTGTTGATGCTTGCACTGGTGGGTGAGACTGCTGGCACCTGTCAGGGCAGAGGCTCCAATGTGCCCAGGCAGTCGCTGGGCCGTTCCCGGCCACATGCTCCTTAAAAAGCTCACCAGTTTCATTTAAGGATATCTTTGATAAAGCAGTAAGAATTATTAATTTTATTAAAACTCTGAACTCCGAGTACACATTCTTTTAATATTCTGCGTGACAAAATAGGAAGTATGCATCAACTACTTCAGCTGAATACCAAAGGATGACGGTTATCTAAAGGAAAAGTTCTTGTGATCAAGCCGTGAACTGAACTGATCACTTTCTCCATAGAACACCATTTTACTTGAAAGAATGACTGATTATTTAAAAAAAAAAGGGTATTGGCACATCTTCTCAAAGATGAAATAAGTAAGTCTGTCACTTTCAGAAATATCACTTAAAACATTTGTTGCAGATGATGAAATTTGAATTTTCAAACAAAAATCAGAATTTTGGAAAACTTACATCAGCCACCGTGAGCTAGACAGTTTCCCGATACTTAAAGACTTTTCTGAGGACACTGGTGCTGGTGTTAACAAATGTGTGTGTTTTTTTTTTAAACACTGTATAACACTATGTACCCCTATTTGGAAAATCTGTAAAACTCAGTGAGCCAGTGTTTTCCAAATGACCAATATCTGATGTTATAACATTAGGCATAAGCAAATGAGGGGCAAGAACGACAAATGAATTTTAATGCAACAGTAGGCAAAGTTCACTGATACAGATTCAGATTCCACATTGCAACTAACCTTTAAGCACTTGCCACCTGTTGAGCTCTGGTGGTGGAAGAGAAGTATATCCACGATTATCTGAAAAGGCTATTAAAAGACTCCTCCCACGGGCTTCCCTGGTGGTGCAGTGGTTGAGAGTCCGCCTGCCGATGCAGGGGACACGGGTTCATGCCCCGGCCCGGGAGGGTCCCACATGCCGCGGAGTGGCTGGGCCCATGAGCCATGGCCGCTGAGCCTGCGTGTCTGGAGCCTGTGCCCCGCAACGGGAGAGGCCACAGCAGTGAGAGGCCCGCGTACCGCAAAAAACAATAAAACAAACAAACATCAAAAAAGACTCCTCCCTTTTTCAACCACATATTTATGAGGCCAGGTTTTCCTCATATAGTGCCTCCAAAACAACATCACAGAATGAATATAGAAGCATATATGAAAATCTAGGTCTTTTCTACTGAACCTGGCATAAAAAAGATTTACAAAAACATATAACGATGCTATTTTTCCTACTAATCATTTTTGTTTCGGAAGATGTTATTTCTCCTAAAAATGTTATTTATGTTAACATGCAGTGGGTTTCTTATAATTTTTAAATGAATTCAAAATATTAAAAATTTTTTATTACAGTAATATTAATAAATAAATAACCCACATAAATGAAAGCTCTTTGGGGTTTTCATAACTTTTAAGAGAGCAAAGGGGTCCCAAGACCACAAAGTTTGAGAGCTGATGTATTAGACTATAAACCCCTGCGGACAAGCTCTCACTCTCTCCTCCTTATAAACGTCCACCTCCCAGTACTTGGGATCCAGAGGAAACACACAATCAATTTTTATTAAACTGACTTAGAATAGCTTCAAATAAGCTGGGATATACACTCCACCAATAACTGGAAAAGTCTGTAAAATGGATAGAACACTGAAGGCAAAAGAGTCATCATTCGTTCAGACTCTGAAGTAGGCGAGGAGAGACAGAACCAGTCTCTGCAAAGTTACTGCAGGAGGGGAAACCCCAGCCAGGGCTACAGGGAGAGGGTGCTGGGCAGTGGGAAGGGATAAAGTCTGTGGAGGAAGCCTCCGCCATGGGAAGAGAGAGACTCACTCATCAGGAAAAAGGGCCTGGAAGAGTAGTAGAGGTGGGCCTGCCTGGGTCAGAGGTGGGTAAAACATGGCAGGAAGTGCCCCAACAAAGTGCGAAGCCTGGAAGAAGAGCAAGGACCTCAAGTGAGGGTTGGGCTAAGGTTGCATTTGCCATCAGTCCCAGGTTGGAGAGGAAGACACACACAAAAGTCAGGTTTCCTTCAACCGACAATCCCTGTGTCAGGCACTGGGCCAGACACCAGGGCTGCAAAGAACAGGTGACAGCAGAGACAGCTTCCTGTAACTGGACCTGGGTCACTGGAGGGAAGGTGAGGGTGAAAGAGAAAGTATGGCTAAAGAGGAAGAGACGGGGACTTCCCTGATGGCACACTGGTTAAGAATCCGCCTGCCAATGCAGGGGACATGGGTTCAAGCCCTGGTCCAGAAAGATCCCACATGCGGCGGAGCAACTAAGCTCAGGTGCCACAACTACTGAGCCTGTGCTCTAGAGCCCGTGCTCCGCAACAAGAGAAGCCACCGCAATGAGAAGCCCACCCACCATAACAGAGTAGACCCTGCTCGCCACAGCTAGAGAAAGCCCACGCGCAGCAATGAAGACCCAAGACAGCCAAAAATATTAATTAAAAAAAAAAAATTAAGAGGAAGAGAGGGTCCTGGGGCACTGCTAACATGCCAAGTTTTAGGTGACACTGTTCTCAAAACCCAGAGTCCCTATGGACAACTTCTCTTAAACCATGACAGAATGCAATAAGTCATGGACCCTCACTCCAGAAAAATGCACATACACACAGGCACACATATAAAAATCTGTATTTAATTTCAAGGGGGCGCTCAAACTCCCTGAAATCCATTCAAATGACCTGGTACAGGTGACAAAAACACAAGCAACGAGACTGCAAATGTCTACACAGCAAAGGAAACAATCAAGAGAGTGAAAAGGCAACGTATAATGAAAGAAAATATTTACAAACCATGTTATCTGATAAGGGGTTAATATCCAGAATATATGAAGAATTCTATAACTCAACAACAAAATACAAACAATCCACTTTTAAAATAGGCAAAGGACTTCAACAGACCTTTGTACAAAGAAGGCCTACAAATGACCAACAATCACATGAAAAGATGCTCAACATCACTAATCATCAGAGAAATGTAAATCAAAACCACAGTGAGGTATCACCTCACACTCATTAGGATGGCCACTATCAAAAAAGAAAAAAATAGGGGCATCCCTGGTGGCGCAGTGGTTGAGAATCTGTCTGCTAATTCAGGGGACACGGGTTCAAGCCCTGGTCTGGGAGGATCCCACATGCCACGGAGCAACTAGGCCCATGAGCCACAACTACTGAGCCTGCACGTCTGGAGCCTGTGCTCTGCACCAAGAGAGGCCCGCGCACCGTGATGAAGAGTGGCCCCCGCTTGCCACAACTAGAGAAAGCCCTCGCACAGAAACGAAGACCCAACACAGCAAAAATTAATTAATTAATTAAAACTCTTACCCCCAATGTCATCTTTAAAAAACAAAAAAAAGAAAAGAAGAAAAAAATAACAAGTGTTGGCAAGGATGTGGAAAAGCTGAAACCCTTGTGCACTATTGGTGGGAATATGAAATAGAGCAACCACTGTGGGAAACAGTATGGAGATTACTCAATTAAAAACAAAACAACAATATGATCCAACAATCCTACTTCTGATTGAGATATATATATATATATATATATATATACATATATATACATATATATATATATATAGCAATATGCTTTTGGATATAGCAATATATCCAAAACAATGCAAAGCAGGATCTCAAAGAGATACTGGCACACCCGTGTTCATTGCAGCATTATTCACAATAGCCAAGAGGTGGAAGCAACTTAAATGTCCATGAGCAGATAAACAGATAAAGAAAATGCAGCACATCCATACAAGGGAACATTATTCAGCCTTTAAGAAGAAGGAAATCCTGACACATGCTACAATGTGGATGAACCCTGAAAACATTAAAGCTAAGTGAAATAAGCTCACAGAGGGAGACATCCTGCCTGAATCCACTTACATGAGGTGTCCAAAGTAGTCACAATTAGAAACAGAAAGTAGAAAGGTGGTTGCCCAGGGCTGGGGGAGGAGTTGCTGTTCAATGGATATAGAGTTTCCATTTGGCAAGATGAAAAAGTTCTAGAGATCAGTTTGCACAACAACGAGCATATAGGTAATATCACTGGACTGTACACTTAAAAATGGTCAAGATGGTAAAGTGTATACGTTTTGGACCACAATTTTAAAAAGAGAGACAGACATAAAGAAAACACAAAAACACAAGCAGTATGTGTTGGAGGGAGAAGGGGAAGGTGCCCCAAGCTTGGAGGGGCATCAGCAGCCAGGGAGGAAGCCTCGCCTGATGCCAGGCTGGGCCTGTGAGGGTCTTGCCCAGGGCCAAGGATCCTGTCCCTCCTGCTGAGCCTGCTTTCCTGTGGGAGCACAGAGATCACTGCTCCCTCAGGGAGGACCCCGGGGCCCGGAGCAGTGCCCCAAGGAAGGCAGAATGCCTGAGAGTGTGCAGGGGGGATACACGAGCAGAGCCAGGACCTTGCAGAGCCTGAGACCACTGCCCTATCCTGGGGCAAGGCCAGAGTCCAGGCGAGATGGCCAGGAGGGGCAGGCCAGGCTTTCCAGCGGCCCAGCTCCTCCTGGACACCATAAATCAGTCCTCCTTCTCTGGGACGGCCCCCTCAGGAGGGGCACTGACCTTCCACCCAGACCTCTGACTTCGAAGGCAGGACAGGAAGGAAGGGAGGGCCCAGAACCATCATGAACTGGACCATAAATGTTGGCAACAGGGTCACAGACAGGACAGGCTGCCCTGACATCTTTAATGGCAGAGACTTCAAAGTACTCAGTCATCTAGGGAAGGAAGGAGTTGTAAGACCAGCAGACTATGAAGGAAAGGGAGCCTGAGCACATGGCAGGACCCCAGAGTCCTGCAGTGTGGAATCTGAAAACAGCATTAGTCTCCCCTTTCTTCCCAGGAGGGAGCACCCCTCCGGGGTTTCTGCTGCGGCCACGTTCTCTTCAAGCGGAGGGACTGGACAGACCAACGAGCAGAGGAACAGACTGGCCTGAGGCACAGGTGGGGCCTGCATTCAGGAGCCCCGCGGCCTGCAGCAAGGAAGGGCTGCCACCTACACTCCCGGGGTGGGGGGGGAAGCACTGCAGCCACTGGGAGGGGCGCCCCTGGGGGCACTCACCGCGATGCACTGCCGCATGATGCAGCTCTGCTTCATCCGCCCGGGGCCCCCGAACTTCTTCATGTCCTTGCAGAAATGGCACTCTCCACACTCCGTCCGCAGGCAGGCCTCGCACTTGCGGCATCTCGTCCGGCGCCGGCGAGCTCCCGCCGTGGTCCGGTTGGCGGCCAACTTCACCGCAGAGGCGGGGCCCAGCTTCCCCTTGGGCCGACCTACGGCCCGGTTCTGTGGGAGCACACACAGGACTGGTGAGATGGGGGCCCGCAGGGCCGGCCAGGCCCCGAGTCCGGGGGGTTATGGGTTGAAGTGTGTTCACCCAAAAGATATGTTGAAGTCCTAACCCCACAACCTCAGAACGTGACCTTACTTGGAAATTGGGTCTTTACAGACGAAACTTTTAAAATATGGTCACGAGGGTGGCCCTAATCCAATAGGACTGGTGTCCTTGTGAAAGGGGTAAATTTGGACACAAGCACAGAGAAGCCTTATGTGAAGACACAAAGAGAAGACGGCCATGTGCCTGGAGGGATGCCGCCATCTACAAGCCAAGAAACGTCAAGGAAGCCAGCAAAAGCCAGAAGCTGGAAGAGGCAAGGAAGGGTCCTTGCCTAGAGCCGTCACAGAAAGCACCGCCCTGCAACACCTTGACTTCTGACTTCTAGGCTCCAGAACTGTGAGAGAATACGTTTGTTTAAGCCACCCAGTTTTTCTGGGTTTGTTTTTTTTAATTTTTATTGGAGTATAGTTGCCTTACAATGTTGTGTTAGTTTCTGCTGTACAGCAAAGTAAATCAGCTTTATGTACAAATACATCCCCTCTTTTTTAGATTTCCTTCCCATTTAGGTCACCCTGAGTAGAGTTCCCTGTGCTATACGGTAGGTTCTCATTGATTGCCTATTTTATACATAGTATCAATAGTGTATATATGTCAATCCCAATCTCCCAAGTCATCCCACCAACACCCCTTCCTCCCTTGGCATCCGTACATTAAGCCACCCCGTTTGTGGTGCTCCACTATGGCAGCCCCGGGAAGCTGACAGGGACACCCTGCTTTGGAGAGTCTACCTGTGCTTCCGCAGGGAGGCCACACAATCCGCCTCTGTTCTCTCTGCGAGGGACACCCCCCCACCCCAGCCCCACTCGACTAATGCCTGCTCAGGCTGCAGGACCCAGTTCAAACACTGCCTTCTCCGGGCAGCCCTTCCTGACCGCCCTGCACTGGGCCCCTGTCACAGCATAACTGTCTGTTCTCTCATGGGTCTTCCGTTTGAGACAGGGACTCAGAAAGGCAGTTATGGAGGGTGTCTTGTCACCACTGTCCCTCGACAAGATGGCTGGCACCTAGCATGTGCTCAATAAACCAGACCCCAAGAGAATGAGACAGTAAACCCTAAGGAACTGATTTCTGAGAACTTCTCCCTGTGACTCAGGGAAACACAGACAGGCAGATGAACAGAAAGTGGTACTAAATGCTGAACAGGGCACAAGCCAGCCACATGTCCTGCTCTGAGGTCCTTACAACCTGGCCACCAGCCCCAGAGCCTCTTGCAAACCAGGATCAGAGACCAGCCGCTGGGACACTGTCCACCCAGGATCAGAAGTAGGAAGGACCAGGATGGTCGGGAAAGTGTCTCACCTGAAGCACCTTTCTGAGTTTGCTGAAAAATGGTTCATCCCTCCGTCAGAGAGACACACTCTCACCCCAAAACTATCTGATCTAATTGGCATCGAATCCTTAAAGCCCATCTCAGCCAATTAAACAAGCTTCAGTCCATCTCAGGCTTTTCATTTTAATTGCTTGTCATATGTGGATCCCTAAACAAAATCCCATCGCTCACTAGCTCCTGGGCCCAGAAGTGTGGTTATGATGTACCACAGTGCAGAGGATCTTCCTTCCAGGGACCCCCTCTCCCAAAATGCATACAGCTCCCCACCCCCAAACTACTGGGGCTGCTTAGAAACTTACAACCACATCAGCAAGGGAAACAGCCCATGGTTCTCCGAGAATCAAGCCTTGACCCCCATCATTTTATCCTGCAGAGCCGTGGTCCCTGTGCAGACCCGAAGGTCCCACACACACCTTTTGGTACTGACACCTTAAGTGGATCCCTTCCCTCAGATTTTTTTCCCAAAAGCCTGCAGCATTCAAGGAAACTGCAAAGCCTCTGGTGGTGAGGCACCCACGTCAGGAAGTGCTGCGGCTCTGGATCTTTATCGCTCTGAACTCCAAAGAGGAAAGGAGACCCAGCTCCACTGGCTCACGTGTCCTCACCTCCCTGTGCCCTGACCCTGCTGCTCCCACAAGCCACCCCACCCGGTGGGGTGAGGGGCTGCCCCAATGCAAGTTACTCCTCCTGCAAGCAGTGGAGGGCCTCCCCACGCACAACAGCCCAGGGAGGTCTGGGGCCCCTAGTCATGGACATGGGCAGTTCTGCAGCCGTGGCACCACCTGTCAATTCAGGTCAGGTCTTGCTGCCAGATGAGTAATGGGAGAAAAAAAAAAAATCAGTTTTCAGAGACTTTAGATTTGAGAACAGCACGTAAGGGACTGTGGACCTGAAAACTAAGCAGCAAGGAGTGCTGAGTGGAAGCAGGGATGACAGGGACGGTGACAGCAGTGCAGGTGGGTACTTGCAAGTGCCTGTCATCCTGCTCTTCGTTTTACGTATGATATTACCTAATTTCCCAATAATAACCCTACGAGAGATGCCATTTTTCAGATGAGGAAACTGGAGCTAGAGGTTAAGAGACCGGCTCCAGGTCACGGAGCCAGCAGAGGATGTGCGTCTAAACACTAAAACCACATCTAAACACTATAAACCACAGCGACGCACAGGCCAAGTAGGACAAGAGACCCCAGAGTCCATGGGAACTGACCACACGCCCTGGAAGGGGCCCACAGCTAGTGCCTTGATGCCCTTAGTAGGACAGGTGCCAACAGGAGGTGCAGAGAAGCACATCAATTTCCAGAGAAATGGAGACCAGGAAGGTTTCTCCCTCTCTTCACAGCCTGGAAGACTCTCTGGTAAAGAGCACACATCCTGTTAGCAACCCACTCCTCAAATCCCTGAAACATGGGCCAAGGGGTGGGCGATTCAAAGCCTTGAGTCAGGTACAGAGAAGGCAGCCCATGGTTCAGGCTCCAAGGACAAAACCAGAGGTGAAGGGCTCACACTCTGACCCTGGAGCAGGAGAGTCTAAGGACTAGTTTCTCTGGTGAAGGACCGAGAAAAAGAAAAAATTTCAGGAGTCCAAACATGGCTCTTGCCTCCCACTCAGGAGCGTCAGGTATACATAGCAGCTGAGCACCTCTGGCCTCTCTGGCCACTCAAAAGTAAGAGAGTTGGGTCGATCCGGCCACAGTCACAAAGCTTGTACTTGACTGTGAAGCAAGCCCACCTTCCTGTGCTTTCCAAAGTTCATTCTCATCTGAAGAGGCACTTTTCCAAACGATGAAAAAAACCAAATCCGCCCGGATCTCGATGGCAGCTGAGACATCCTGGAAAATGACAACGCCTTGAAGGAAGAGGTATAAGGGTGGCTGTTTCCAAAGACCTTTTTTCAGGCCCTCTCTGCCAGGCTGCCAAACAAGCTAGAAAAGCTGATGCTGCCTGCAGCTTCGCGGGCCAGCTTGCTGGTCAGGAGTCAACTGAGCAACATTTGTAATGCAGGATACTCCTAAAGACCACTGAGAAAATCAACAGGTAAGAAAGACATCGAAGGGTCTCTATTAGGGAAGGTGAAACAAGCCTCGTTTTGGCTTCTGTCCTAACCTCTTTTCGGTTACATCTAAAGGTTCACAAACCAATACTCAATTCTGCTCTATCCTACCTGTGCATCTATTCATTCAAGTAACCCAGAATGCCCCTTTGTTAATTTCAGCCTGAAATGTTCTTCTCAGCAAAAGGGAATGATGGCATCCACTGACTTCACATACAAACCAGCCTCCCAAACCCCAAAGCCGTTTGTTGATTTTATCAGCCCAGAACTCATATCCTCAGCTCCATCTGGTTAGGAAAATTGAGTCCACACACCCATACACACAAATCTTAGTATTCCAACACTTCTTCTCCATCAACATCTCTCAAGTATCATCCTTAAAAGGAGTACTATTGATAAATATTTTTTAAAATAAAATTTTAAAAGGAATACTATTGGGCTTCCCTGGTGGCGCAGTAGCTGAGAATCCGCCTGCCAATGCAGGGGACACAGGTTCGAGCCCTGATCCGGGAAGATCCCACATGACGCGGAGCAACTAAGCCTGTGCACCACCTACTACTGAGCCTGCGCTCTAGAGCCTGCGAGCCGCAACTACTGAGCCCGAGTGCCACAACTACTGAAGCCCGTGCGCCTAGAGCCCATGCTCCACAACTAGAGAAGCCACCCAATGAGAAGCCCGTGCACCGCAACAAAGAGTAGCCCCTGCTTGCTGCAACTAGAGATAGAGAAAAGCCCGTGAGCGGAAACGAAGACCCAACGCAGCCAAAAATAAAAACTAAAAAAAACAAAAAGGAATACTATTGAGGTAGTTCATTTCATTCCACAAATATTAACTAAGTGCCTCCTATCAGATCCTATTCTCCAGAATATTCATGGGCAGAACCTTCAATCCCTCATTTCTAAAATACTGGAATTAACATTACTTGGATTAACCTGAATTAGTGAAAAGATATCCCATGTTCATGGACTGAAAGATAATATTGTTAAAGGAAACAACAGAGAAGTTTCCAACTAAAGTGGAAACAAAGTGGTCCGCAAATTCAATGCAACCCCGAAGAAAGTCACAGCTGGCTCATCTGCAGAAATTGAAAGGCTGATCCTAAAATTCATGTGGAGGGAATTCCCTAGTGGTCCAGTGGTTAGGACTCCACGCTTCTATTGCAGGGGGCCTGGGTTCAATCCCTGGTCAGGGAACTAAGATCCCGCAAGCCGTGTGGCATGGCCAAAAATAAAATAAAATTTAAAAATTAAGATGAAATTCATGTGGAAACGCAAGGGACCTGAAATAGCCAAAACAATCTTGCAAATGAAGAACAAAGTTGGAGGACTTACACTTCCTGATTTCAAAACTTACTATGAAACTACAGTAAACAAAACAGTGTGGTAGTGGCATAAGGATGGATATACAGATCAATGAACTAGAATTGAGAGTTCAGAAATAAAGCCTCACAATATTTATGACCAACTGATTTTCGACAGGGTTGTCAAGACAATTCAGTGGGGAAAGAACAGACTGTTCAACAAATGGTGTGGGGATAAATGGATATCCACATACAAAAGGATGAAGTTGGACCCTTACATCACACAATATAAAAAATTAACCCCAAAATGGATAGAAGACCTAAATGTAAGGGCTAAAACATAAACTCTAAGAAGAAAGCATAAGGGTAACTCTTCATGACCTTGGATGAGGCAATGATTTTTTGGATATGACACCAAAAGCACAAGTAACAAAAGAAGATAAACTGGACTTCAAAATTTTAAACTTTTATAAAGCAGAAACTAACACAACATTGTAAAGCAATTATACCCCAATAAAAATGTTTTTAAAAAAGACACAATTATAAGTATAAAAAAATTTTTTTAACTTTTGTGCTTAAAAGAGCACTATCAAGTAAGAAGAATGGGAGAAATTATATGCAAATTATACACCTGGTAAGGGTTGTATCCTTAAGGTATAAAACAACTCAACAATAGAAAGACAAATATCCCAATTTTAAAATGAGCAAAGGAGGACTTCCCTGGTGGCGCAGTGGTTAAGAATCCACCTGTCAATGCAGGGGACATGAGTTCGAGCCCTGGTCCGGGAAGATCCCACATGCCGCGGAGCAACTAAGCTCGTGCGCCACAACTACTGAGCCCATGTGCTACAACGACTGAAGCCCGTGCACCTAGATCCCGTGCTCTGCAACAAGAGAAGCCCGCACACCACAACGAAGAGTAGCCCTCACTCGCTGCAACTAGAGAAACCCTGCGCGCAGCAAGAAAGACCCAATGCAGCCCAAAATAAATAAATAAAATAAAATAAGCAAAGGATTTAAGCAGATAATTCTCCCCCCCCCCAAAAAAAAGATATACAAATGGGCAATAAGCACATGAAAAAATGTTCGACATCACTAGCCAATAGAGCATGTGATCTATGCTACAGACTCATTCATTCACCCCCTCACTCACACTTTCACCCAGCTACCCACCCAACTGTTTTCTGGCTGTGAATTATGTACAGACTCAATGCTAGGTGCTGGGACTACAAAGATGAGTAAGATGTGTTTGTTCCATACTCTCAAAGGCACTACAGTCTGGGGGAAGAAAGACATGTTACCACATAAACACACTGCAACACAGTGATGATAATATCAAAAGCTAACATGTGCTGAAGCAACACTCTTTTCAATATTTATATCGATAACCTATGAGGTAGGAACTATTATCATCTCCATTTAGAAATAAGGAAATAAGGAAACTGAGGCACAGTGCAGTTAAGTAGTCTCCCCAATAAATGAGAAGCCGAAATACCCAGGTGATGGCTCTAAAGCCTGGGCTCTGGCAATGCTGACCCAGAAGGAATGCCTCATTTCACTGGGAAGGGAGGCTGGGAAAAGTGTCAGACACAGGGGGTGGTGACTAAAACGAGTCTTAGAGGGAGGATAGGACACTGCAGGCCAGGAGTAGGGGTGGGGTTAGGGAGTGAATATTCTAAGCAGAAGGAAGAGTAAGATAGAGATGTGAAACCAGATAACACATTCAAGGAATAGCTTGATATGACTGCTGGAAAACTGCCCTGAAGTGGCAGGAGCCTAAACCTGCAGGCCCCGTACGCCACATTACAGAAGTAGTGGCCCCTGTAAGAGCAGTTAAAGGACTTACATGCAGGAGCAACATGATCGTATTTTGGCAACACTGGGGGGAGTGAATTTTTTTGGTGGTGGGCAAGATGAAAGACAGGGAGATGAGCTGAGGATGCTACAGTAGTCCGGGATGAGAGTTATGAAGGCTTGAGTAGAAGCCATAGAAGGAATGAGGAGGAGGGGATGATTCAGGGACGTTTTAGAAGCAGAGCCGGTTTAGAAGACCCAGGAGGCTGACTGCACAGGGAGCACGCAAGCAGGAAGAGTCCTGGAAGACTCTGAGGTTTCGAGCTTGAGCGACAGAAGAACAAGGGGCTCAGGAGAGAGAACTAGAAACCACCATGCACACGTGGAATCTGAGGGACCCACGGGACGTCCAAGGAAGGTGGCCAGCAGCAGCCAGGAGGGACCGGCGCTGAGATACACAGCTGGGGATCAGCCTTGCGTAGTGCTGAACTACTTAATACTTAAGTCCACGAGGTTGTTCAGGGAGAACGGGCAGAGTGAAAAGAGGGTCCTGGGCAGTACCTTCAAGACTGAAAACATCCAAGGGCCGGGTGAAAAAGAGCAACCTGCTAAGGAATGGCCAGAAAGGCAGGAAAAGCAGCAGGAGCCTGTGGCATCACTGGAGCCAGGGAAGAGTTTCAAGAAGGCAGCGGGCTAGAGTTTCAACTGTCAAGAGGAGTCAGTGAGAAGAACAGTAAACGTGGCTGTCTGTTTTTACAATTCAGACAGTTCTTTGTTCCTCACCAAACTGCTGCTAACAGGAGCACACCGACGCTTAGCCCCATGAAGGGTAGCCAGAGCCCCAAACAGCGTGGAATTCCTTGTCGTGCTAACGTTGCCTTCAACTGTACAACAAATTTGTTTCAACATCATGTCTGTTCCCAAATCTTCAAGTATAATGGATATCCCAGGAAAAGCTGGATTTTAGCTGTGCTGCAGGGCCCTTAACACACACCTGCAGACTCCAGGGAGGGCTTACGGTTTGTTTACATCCTGAGAGTAAGGAGCAAGAGAATGAAAACACAGGAGCTACCAGAAACCCAGGGGATAGGCAGACCTCTGGAGAATCTGAGGAAAGCTAAGGACCTTTTCCCTAGAAAAATGCCCCTACACACAAAGTCACAAAACTTTCGTATGTAATTTTGGGAAGCTTCAGGGACCCATATGAAAACTTCACTCTTTAAGCAATTATAATGAGTAACACAGTGGTTATAGCCATATAAATTTCTGAGATCTTCTTCAGCATAATTTCCTAATTTTCTTTTTGATTTTGGCCACACCACACGGCATGCAGAATCTTAGTTCCATGATCAGGGATAGAACCCATGTCCCCTGCAATGGAAGTGTGGAGTCATAACCACTGGACTGCCAGGGAATTCCCTCTAATTATTTTTTTTAACAAACAGGCAGTAATCATTTTTAGTAAAAAATTTTTTTTAAAAAAGGAATAATTCTATTTTCATTTCAGGGGTTAAAAAAACACAAGATGGAATTCTCCTTACTAAGAGTCCTTCTTTGAGTGGCATCTCCTCAAACTAAAAAGCAGAGCTGAAGAATTTTCCAGCATGTTCTGCACTGGAGAAGCAAAGGAAGTCCATGGGAGAAGGCCCAGCCAAGGCTCTCTCCTGCCCCGGGCCCAACATCTGGAGCAGCGGAAACCCAAGCTGCTGTGGGAAGGCATGGGGCAGACAGGCCAGCCCAGCAGGACAGGCATAAGGGAGCCTGATACCACCCAGGACTGAACACCAGCCTCGAGTGGGGACGAGGGAAGGACACAGACTTTTAAGACAGAGCAGGCAAAATTCTGATGAAGGATGAGGGGCTAGGCTCAGCTGCAGGGACAGACTGGGCAACAGAAATGTCCCAACAGGGTCTCCGCTGGGACCTTTCACACAGTAGGTGGCCGAGCATACCTGCAAGCCTACACTCCAAGACTTCCACCCCTCCTTGAAGGAGACGACTTTTTTTTTTTTAATTTTTATTTATTTATTTATATTTTTGGCTGTGTTGGGTCTTCGTTGTTGTGCGTGGGCTTTCACTAGTTGCACCGAGCGGGGGCTACTCTTCATTGCGGTGTGCGGGTTTCTTAATTGTGGTGGCTTCTCTTGTTGCGGAACACGGGCTCTAGGCGTGCGGGCTCAGTGGTTGTGGCATGTGGACTCAGTAGTTGTGGCTCATGGGCTCTAGAACGCAGGCTCAGTAGTTATGGCACAGGGGCTTAGTTGCTCTGCAGCATGTGGAATCTTCCCGGACCAGGGCTCGAATCTGTGTCCCCTGCATTGGCAGGCGCATTCCTAACCACTGCGCCACCAGGGAAGCCCGAAGGAGACTTCTTTAGAGAAGAATGGGGTCTACAGCCTGCGAGCTACAGACTCCAGAGGCCCTGGCTCCAATTTCAAAGGCACAGATGCCTTAGAGGTCCTTAGAGGAAGCCACTCTTCTCAGGCCCAAGAAATTGTGGGGCTAATAAAAGTTGAGGAAAGGTTAGGGGAGACAAGCAGCAGTGAGCCGCCGCCTGGAGGGTCGGCAAATGCAGGGTCCATGGCTGACAGCCAACTTCTCTATTGGGACTATGGGGAAAACCTGCTGCCCAGTGGCCTGGCTTAGAGATCATCTCCCTCAATGTACCTGAGAGGTAGCATCATCTTAAAGTGAACAGGCGGGCTTCCCTGGTGGCGCAGTGGTTAAGAATCCGGCTGCCAATGCAGGGTACACGAATTCGAGCCCTGGTCCGGGAAGATCCCACATGCCGCGGAGCAACTAAGCCCGTGAGCCACAACTACGGAGCCTGCACTGTAGAGCCCGTGAGCCACAACTACTGAAAGCCCGTGCGCCTAGAGCCCGAGCTCTGCAACAAGAGACGCCACCACAATGAGAAGCCCACACACCTCAACGAAGAGGAGCCCCCGCTCACCGCAACTAGAGAAAATCAGTGCACAGCAATGAAGACCCAACGCAGCCAAAAATATAAATAAAATAAATAAATAAAGTGAACAAGGCAACCAGAAGAACTTAAGTTGCTAACAACTCCAGAAGTGCCGCGATCGATCGAGCTGACTGATGCGAGGAGGAGGGAACAAATCCAGCTACAGGAAGTATGGGTCCTCACGTGATGGAAGTCTCTCTCAGGAGTGGCAGTAAGTGAAAAGGAGACACAAGGAGTCCTATCTGATGTAGTGTCAAAGATGATATCTATCATAGGCCATAGGGTGTGGTCGAATTAAAAAACCAAAACAAGGGCTTCCCTGGTGGCGCAGGGGTTGAGAGTCCGCCTGCCGATGCAGGGGACACGGGTTCGTGCCCCGGACCGGGAGGATCCCACGTGCCGCGGAGCGGCTGGGCCCGTGAGCCATGGCTGCTGCTGGGCCTGCGCGTCTGGAGCCTGTGCTCCGCAACGGGAGGGGCCACAACAGTGAGAGGCCCGCGTACCGCAAAACAAAACAAAACAAAACAGGTAACAGGAACCTCACCCATGAAACACCAAAGTGCAGTTAACACTGAATACAAGGGTCTTACGAATGACCAGATGCAGAAAGCGTACACTGTTGGCAGGGATTAGGCAGATCCAAACTGAACTGAAAATTTTCAGACCAAGAGTTGAGGTATGAACTAAGCAGCAAAAACTGAGAACCGTTCGCATGCTGTCCTACTGACTTGATGAAAGTTCCAAGCCAAAACCGTTTGGGCTGTCTCTGGGTTCCCCCGATTCATAAGACAAGTGAGATTCAGGATCACCTCGTAATATACATCAGCCCGAAAAACGTCCAACAAAACTGAGAAAATACACTTTAACTTTGCCTCTGTCATATAAAACCACTTAATAATAATATGTGGGTTACGATTTAAATGCAGCATATATAGTACTTCCTCAACGACGCCTGACGGAAGGAAAAAACGTTCTACATCTCGGCCTCAACATTCCAAAACATCTTCATTCCACTGAGGAAATGCACCCGAGCTTATAAGTAAGCATCTTATTCAACTAGTCATGTCCACACGATAACTCAACCCGTCTAATGCTTTATTCCTCAGACAAGTCTACCCAGCCCGTACCCTGTTTCAAATATCGTGCAGATTCTACTTCGTAAATCAACTTTCTTCCCCTGCTTCCTAAACACGAATCTTCCCGGAGTAAATTCACGCTGTAAACACACCCAGGGCTTTGTTTTATACAGATTTCTCCCCCCTGGTCCCAAGAGAGGTTGCTTTCCCTTCTAGATCCAACCGAGGCCAAATACTGCCATCTGGGGTCACGGCTTCCTCTAGCCGCTGCCGCCGTGGAGCGGACTCGCTGGGTTCCGGATTCCCCGCGCCGGCCCGAGCCTCGCACCCCTTCCTGTCTCCGTCTGCCCACGGTGGGCGGCGGGCGCGCGGCGCCCAGACAAAAGCTCGGGCCGTCGGGCCCACCGGCCCCGGGCCGCCCACCTTCCGGGCCGCGGGCGTCCTCCAGCCCAGAGGCCGAGGGTCCCGGTGCAACTTCGGAAACAGAAAGGAAGGAGGCGCCGGCGCCCGCAGGTCCGGGTGCGCCCAA
>NW_020174645.1:6542001-6581269 GCF_003031525.2 Neophocaena asiaeorientalis asiaeorientalis | reverse complement strand
TCGCGGCCGGAGCTCCGGGACTGGGGCTGCGTGGGGGCGTGCCCCGCGCCCCGCCCGGCTCGCGCGCCGCGGGGTGCACATGGGTGCCTGCACGCCGCCGCTGCTCTAACAGGAAATGCACGCCCGACCTGGGGTGGGGTCTTTTGTGTGGTCCTGCGGGGCGTCTCGCAGGAGCCCCGGGATGCACGGTCACGGGGAGTGGCCCTGCACGAGACACCAGGCACGGGTCCCTGTGCCCCCCAGCAGCGGGCACACGGGCTCTCGGGTTTGCACAAGCTCTGGGACCAGGACCTGGTATGCCTGCGAACCCGGGAGTCCGTAGCCCCTGCAGGCCCGCTGGCCCGGGTACATACAGTCTGGGGAGCCAGTTCCCCAGGATGCCGGCAGTTGTGTTGGGCTGGTCCCCTAACGTTGCCCTCTTCTACCCTCAGGTTTGCCTTTTCAGGTCGCGAGGGAATCAGCGTAAAACGTGGGGTGGTACAGACAGGAGTTCCAATCGAGCTGCCTGCCTTGGAGGCTGCCAGACAGAACACCATGAATTCACTCTTCCCTGAGGTGGGTGCCCCACTCTCTTGGACAGGAACCCCCGCTTCCTGAGGTGCCCAGGGGTCGATCTCGGAAGGGGTGAGGGCAGGCCAGAACCCAGTCTCCCAGAAGACTGGCAAGTGCCTGAAGCTGGCCCAGAAGGTGTGGGTTTCTAAATTCTTAAACTGGAAACATTCCTAATGCTTACTCCTAAAGCAGCCCACCCTTGCAGCAAACTCTTAACTGGAAAAAAAAAAAAAAGTCTAGGGGGCACTTATGCCAGCAGCCCTTACTCTGAAGGAGGAGCTCAGTGACCATTAGCTAGAGTGATCAATGCTGTTATAAGCATCAAAACCACAGGTAAACTCAAGCTAAGGAGCAGAGCGACTTAGCTAGGTAGCTGGCATACTCATCATCTAACTAGGAATGTCCAAGGTGACACTATACATGCACCAGTTTCTTCATCTGTAAAATGGGAAGGTTTGCCCAACCAAAGGATCAGAGGCTTTCCCAAGAAAAAGCTCATTAGCTGTGAAATCTGGTGACCAATTGTGCAGTGTCGTCCAGCTGTTAGTCATGCCCAGGCCACTGGCCATGAAATACACTCTGAGAACAGAAGGGATCCACAGGCAGGTCATGGCCTGGGCTTTCAAGGAAGGCAGAATGTGTAGTGGACATAAACCTCAGAAGGCTTCTAGCAGGGAGTCTACAGGAGTGAATAAATAGGGATGTCAGTTTTACTGAGTGGATTTAAAGTCCCTCTGAAATGTATACACCCACTGACACTATGGGGAAAAAATCCCAGCAGACCTGCTCTTTACCTGTTCTGAGTTTCCTTCCTCCCTTCTTACATTTTTCACAATTCACTCAAGGTTAACAAAAACTTGTGGTTTTGGAAAGAATACACCCCCCTCCATCTCAGTCCACCCCCCAAAGTCTCAGCCTTTATAAAACTACCTTGTCTGGACTGAAGTCTGTATCTGATGTATCCCATGACTTCTTAGGGGCCACTCCACCCAGAAGGAAGTCCCTTAAAGAAAGAGAGGCTGAAAAAAATGCTAATCATGCTTTCGCTTCACTGTAATTGGTCAAAACTGCAAGGGTACAGAGATACACAAATATCATAATACCTCAAGAGAGGTATGGAAACAGGACTTTTTCTCAAAGGTCTTTCTCATTCCGTATCAGGAGTGCAAGAATATTTAGACTTGTCTTTGGGCTGATTTCTTCTGAGAATTCTCAAAGGCTCACTTCTGTATTTAAGGAAGTAAAAAGTTCTCATTTATCATAGTTCAAAGAAGAGAAAGGGAAAGTGTTGATAAACAGAAGCTGCAGCTAACACAAAACTTCCTTCCGTCACATCATTTCTGAGCTAGAAGGGGCCTCACCAGACCCTCTCACTTTACAGGTAAGGAAACTGAGGCTCAAAGAAAATTAGGAGGTAGCTCTGAAGCCCAGGGTTCCTTACATAACACCATCCAGAGACCCCCTCCAGGGGTCCGGACAATAACAGCAGCTAATGTTTACTAGGCATGATTGAAGGGCTAGACCCCACGTGAAGTGTGGTGTAGATACATCTCATTTATTCTTTTACACAACCCCGAGAGGAGTGTTCCATTGTTCACCCATTTTACATATGAGGAAACTGAGGCACATCGCTGCTAGGAAGTGAAAGGGCCTGGATCTGAACCCATAAGCAGCTGGAGTCTGCAGCCTGGGCTGTTAATCACATCGCACCAATGCCTCGTGCCAGAGACTAGAGGAGGATGCCAAGTGAAACCAGTGTAATCATCCAAGTGAAATACTCAGACTTACGCAGAAAATTAACTGTCCCTTACTAAATTTTGCAAATTCTGTGTTCTTAGTTCAGATATTTCAGGACGGGTAGGTATGGTTTTGGTAACCAGTCTGCTGTCTGATGGATCTGTGGGGGCTGATGGGGAAGGAGGTGGGTCCTCTCCAGACTCTAACAAGGCTCCTGCCAGCAGTCACCGTTCTAACATCTTTTTTAAAAATTCCTTTTCTGACACTTGCAAAGGACCTCTTAACATCTCTACTTCCTCGATCAAGCTTCCTTTAGCTAACTGGTACACACAACTATCCAACATTTGTTTTGTGTTAATAGTGTGCCGGACTGTATATAAAGTACATTACGCCACATTTGCACAGTAGAACTGCTACCTTAAAATTTAGCATTTATATTGTGCCTTAGGCTCGTCCTTTCTCCCTTTTGACCTCCTTTTCAAGTGACCCTAAGAACTGAATGGTCTCCCAGCTCCACTTAGCCAAGGCTTACATTCTTAGAAAGAGTTCCCCAAAGCTGATGCCACCAGGGCACTGGTGCTTGTCCTGAACCAGGAGGATCCAGAAGTCTCATCAAGTGGCGAGGAAATAAAACAAAAACAGATGGAAGCCAAGTCAGCCTCGGTCACAGCCATCACCCATTTCCCTGCTTTCTCTCTGAGCGTCATTTAATGTTCTGGTCTGCCTATCAGATCATGACACCGGGAGTGATCCCAGTCTGCCCAGAGATTTTGCCCAGAGATTTTGCCCAGACTTAGCCACCGAAGGGCACTGCAGGCTGTCCCAGGGCAGGGACAGGTAGTGACCTAAGGTAAAAGGAAGAGGGCAGCCATCCCCTCCAGTCCTCTCCATCCCCACATCCAGGAACAGGAAGGCAAAGGGACAGACTGGATAAGTGCCCCCTGGAAATCTGGGATCCATAGGGGAGGGATTCCCTGGCATGTGGCCCTTTTCCTTGTGCCCATGTCACAAAGGACATGGCTAAAGCTTGGGAACATTATTTTCCAGAGGAT
Organism: Neophocaena asiaeorientalis asiaeorientalis; assembly: GCF_003031525.2. Classification (NCBI taxonomy): domain Eukaryota; kingdom Metazoa; phylum Chordata; class Mammalia; order Artiodactyla; family Phocoenidae; genus Neophocaena; species Neophocaena asiaeorientalis. The sequence goes on along the minus strand of NW_020174645.1, from coordinate 6,577,928 downwards.
CGGGTCAGGGAAAGAGAATGAATTCTCTGTGTCCAGACCAGTAACTGGCTGGCACGCTCCTGAACCAAGGGACACCATTTGTAAACGTGTCCCTAAAGAAGGAACAGAAATGATACAAAGGGTTGCTTCCTAATACACGTAATAATGTATGTTTAACAAGCAATAGAGAAGGCATGCTTCAGCTATTTTACTATTTGTCTCTGTTCTTCAATAGGTTTTTACCCATTAACAGCACAAGGACAAGGTCTTTTGCAGAGTTATTTTTCTAATAAAACATAAATAAGAGAAATTTTTGCGTCGTGTCACACAGCAATTTAGAACTAATTCCAGGGTTGCCTGGCTAAAACTATGGTTCAAAGAGTGACCGTATGACAGACCAAGGGCTACAGTGATTTCTCTTAAGGAAATTACTAATGTTATTTAATTGCTTTTTATTTTCCCCCTGAAGAATCATTCCACAAGCATTTAAAACCCACAGATATCTGTCACATGGGTCCTTTAAAGAGACCAAGCTTTCCATTAAATAGGGTTCCTCTCCTAATACTGTCTCCTTAAATTACCAAGATCAACCAAAGAATATTTACGTTCCCTGGAAGATTTGTGACTGTGCGCAGGATTTTTTTTAATTAGCTAATTTAACAGGTGACTGGCATAGATCTGAGAAATGCTTCCCACTATCCACCCCATTTCCAACTCAATCACTGACCTTAGAAGGTTACTTCCCTTCTCCATTCATTTCCCTACAAAACTCCAGGCTAAGGCTGAGCCCTCAGACAATTCAGACAAGATTAATGGATGCACTTTACAATCCCACCCCCCACCCCCAGAAAATAGGGGCTAAAAATACATAAAATGCCAGTATAATTCGGGCCTACAACCGGGACTTTTGTAATTTAAAAATATTTCTCTTAACAAGACCAAATCTCCCCCTTGGTTTCCTTCCTTACCAGAGCACCCAAAAGACCAAATCCAAAGTTTACTCAAAATGGGATGATAAAGCATACAGTAAAGAGGCTTAAGAGGATTAAAGTTAGCAGCTCTGTTCACAATGATCAAATGGTGGAAACAAATCAAATTCTGTGCATTGATGAATAGGTAAACAAAATATGGTTTCTATCCATAAAATGGAATATTATTCAGCCATAAAAAGGAATGAAGTGCTGACACAAGCTACAATGTGATGACTCTTGAAAACATGATGCTAAGTGGAACAAGCCAGACACAAAAGGCCATATACTGTATAATTACCTTTATATAAAATATCCAGAATAGACAAATCCATAGGGACAGAAAGCTGATTAGTGGTTGCCAGGGGCTGGGTGGGGGAAGGGGGAATGGGGAGTGACCCCTAATGTGAATGGGGTTTCTTTTGGGAGTGATAAAAACATCTTGGAATTTAGAAAGAGGTGGTGCTTGCACAACATTCTGAATATACTAAATATCACTGAATCCGTACTTTAAAATGGTTACTTTTAGGCTAGGTGAATTTTACTTCAATTTTTAAAAAGTGTGTATGTGTGTGTGTATATATACTTTTTTTTTTTCTTTTCATCAGTCATCCTTTAAGAGTGATCTTAGTTCCTATTCCTAAAAGGTAACCTGGTTAGGAAATGTAGCCCCTAAGTCCTGGAGCAGGTTGAAATTAACCAAACCAAAGTGATAGTTGAATCACCTCTTAAATGAGCTGCTAACAGTCACTGTGGGGATCTGATGGGCTCTGACTGCACTTGAAAGCCTTTCACTTAGGGACACCTGACTAATGCAAATACACACAGGTTGGTAAGGTCAGGAGTAGGGATGGGGGGAACAGACACACACACACTCATACACACTTTGGCTGTTCCCAAGGAACTCTCTTCATTTACATTCTTGCTTTCCTTTAAAAATGGCTCATCTCCAGCAGCCAATTTGCCTCTAAAAGCCCCCTGGATCTATGAAAATTCACGAGTTTACCATGACACTCAAAATAGAAAAAGTCTGACAAAACTCATCTGTCACCATTTTAAGCAGCCATTATACCAACTCCTTAGTTTGAAAATTGGTATTTAAAGGGAAAGAATTAAGCCTGTGTGCTGCCTTATCAGGAGGAACTGTATTTAAGGGTAGCTCCAATTGATGAGGGAAAGCTCTACAGAAAAAACTTCAAAGCTTCATTTTCTTCTTCTTCTTCTTCTTTTTTTTTTGTCTGTGGGATCTTAGTTCCCCCACCAGGGATTGAACCCGCGCACCCTGCAATAGAAGTGGGGAGTCTTAACCAATGGACCGCCAGGGAAGTCCCAAAGCTTCATTATCATCTCCTGATAAAATTATTCATACAGGAAAGAATGATAACTGGTATTGAAACTGAATGGTAGAGGGAAGCACGGGCACCACATATTCCCTTCCAGATTATGCTCTGGAGGAAAACAGGGATGAACATAACTGAATAATGGGGGAATAATCAGACCACCATCACCTTAATCCACGATATTTAACTTCAATCTAACCAAGCCTTTAGACCTAGTTTCCAATTTACAGAAATTACAAGAGACAGCGAAAAAGCTAAATGACACCACAAGAAAGCAATCAGACAAATGCATAAAGTGAGATATTCTTCAGGACATGGTTCCATCTTCCCTACCAATCAATATCCTGAAAAGGTCAAGATTAAAAGAGAGAATGAAGAACCTGGATTGGATCCTGGTTGGGAAAAAGTAGCTGTAAAAGATAATTTATATGACCCAGCATTAGGAGGAATTGTCAGTTTTGCTAGGTGTAATAATTTCAGGTATGGAGAAAAATATTCTTCTTTTTCTGAGATGCAAACCTAAGTATTTAGGGGTGGAATTGTCATGATGTCTGTAATTCTCTAAAGAATACTTCAGCATAAAAAATTAAGTTAGTTAAAAAGAAATAACATACCCATTAGGATGGCTATTATCAGAAAACAAACAAAAAAAACAGAAAATAACAATAGCAAGCATGTGGAGAAATTGGAACCCTTGTGTATTATTGATGGGAATATAAATTGATACAGCCGCTGTGGAAAACAGTATGGCAGTTCCTCAAATAATTAAACATATAATTATTCTATGATTCCAGCAATTTCATTTCTGGGTATGTACGCAAAAGAATTGAAAATGAGGACTTGAAAAGAGTTTTATACACCCATGTTCACAGCAGCATTATTTATAATAGCCAAAGGTGGAAGCAACCGAATTGTCCAATGACAGATGAATGGTTAAATAAAATGTGGTGTATACATACAATGGAATACCATTCAGCTTTAAAAAGGAAGGAGAGGGCTTCCTGGTGACGCAGTGGTGGAGAATCTGCCTCCTAATGCAGGGGACACGGGTTCGAGCCCTGGTCTGGGAGGATCCCACATGCCGCGGAGCAACTGGGCCCGTGAGCCACAGCTACTGAGCCTGCGCGTCTGGAGCCTGTGCTCCGCAACAAGAGAGGCCACGATAGTGAGAGGCCCATGCACCGCGATGAAGAGTGGCCCCCGCTTGCCACAACTAGAGAAAGCCCTCACACAGAAACGAAGACCCAACACAGCAAAAATAAATTAATTAATTAATAAACTCCTACCCCCCACATCTTCTTAAAAAAAAAAAAAGTAAAAAGGAAGGAGATTCTGGCACAAGCTACAATATGGATGAACCTTGAGGACATTATATTAAGTGAAATAAGCCAGTCACAAAAAGACAAATACTGTATGATCCCACTTACATGAGGTACCTAGAAGAGTCAAATTCACAGAGACAAACAGTAGAATAGAAGTTACCAGGGGCTGGAAAAAGGGGGAATGGGGAGTTAGTGTTTAAGGGATTAAGAGTTCCGGTTTCATATGATGAAAAAGTTCTAGAGACTGATGGTGGTGATGGTTGTACAACAATGTGAATGTACTGAATGGTTAAAATAGTCAATTTTATGTTATATATCTTTCCCCACAATTTAAAAAGATGTGATAAAAGATAAAATTAAAAGATGGACCTAGGCTTCCCTGGTGGCACAGTGGTTGAGAGTCCGCCTGCCGATGCAGGGGACACGGGTTCGTGTCCCGGTCCGGGAAGATCCCACATGCCGCGGAGCGGCTGGACCCGTGAGCCATGGCCACTGAGCCTGTGTGTCCGGAGCACAGGCTCCGCAGCGGGAGAGGCCACAACAGTGAGAGGCCCGCGTACCAGGGGAAAAAAAAAAAGATGGACCTAAAGATTACCATACTAAGTGAAGTAAGTCAAACAGAAAGACAAATATCACATGATATCACTTATATGTGGAATCTAAAAAATGATACAAGTGAACTTATTTACAAAACAGAAAAAGACTCACAGACATAGAAAACAAACTTATGAAAAAAAAAAAATAAAAAAAAAAAAAAAAAAAAAAAAAGAAAACAAACTTATGGTTACCAAAGGGGAAAGGAGGGTGGAGAGATAAATTAGGAGTTTGGGATAAGCAGATACAAACTACTATATATAAATAAAAAACAAGGTCCTACTGTATAGCACAGAGAACTATATTCAATATCTTATAATAACCTATAATGGGAAAGAATCTGAAAATTATATAATATTTATATATATAAAACTGAATCCCTTTGCTGCACAACAGAAACTAACACAACACTGTAAATCAACTATACTGCCATTTAAATAAATAAACAAAACAAATAATAAATCAAGAAATGAAAAGAAATCAAAGAAACAACACCCTCCCACAGAAGAATCAATCAATTGGGAACATTCAAATCAACAAGCTTCCTCAGGGCAGTCCCCAACCCAGCCCCTCCTGCCATCTTGTACCATAACACTAACTAGGAGAGAAATGAATCTAAATAACAACAACAAAATCAATCTTATAAGTGAGGCTATCTCTTCACTCCTGCAAGGTGCTTTGCTGTTTAGTCCTTTACATTCATTGGTGGAGACGTTCAGTGGTTTAGAGCAGGTTTTACTATAGCTTTCACTTCCCACCTACTTTCTTTGCGTATAAAGTTCCCCTTGTCCCAATAAATATACTTCCCCTTCCCACCTTTGTAACAAGAATCAACTTAAATAATGCAAATGTTTCACCTGTGTTCACATAATTGTGCCCCTTTTTTCTCTAGATCACCCAAATTTGGGAAGCAGCAGATTATCTCACATCATTTGGTTGCACACATATCCACTGTCCTAACAAAGCCAAATTAGAGAGGCAGGGTAATGAGTGTGGTGGGGAGAACATGACAACTTATTCCCAACGTCAATGATCAAGTATTCTCCTTTAAAATAGGAAATATACAATGGCATTTGACAAAAAGAAAAGTTTGAAGGATAGACCATTGTTCCAGAAATATAACCATGATAATGGCAAGCAATCACTTACAGTGCCTGCTTGGCTTTCTAATTACTGCACCAAAGGCAGGAGCCCTCAATATCTCAACTGCTTTCCAAAAATTTGTCTTTGGCATTATTAACACAGACAGCCGAGCAGGTTATCAGACTAAGAAAGAAATCCTGGGCTGCAGACTTTAATTACAGGTTATTTCAGCTGAACGCTGTCTTAAAGTTCCAATAAAGTGGTTCTAAAATGATACAGATGATGGCTGAAAAATTCCAGGTGAGAGATAAGATCTTTTTAAGTCCAGGAGGATAAAGGGAGATGCCTAAATGTGAGGGACAAAAGGGTCCAGGGAATACCAAGAGCCCTTCTTAGTTCTCTTCTATTTACCGTTCTTTAACAGTTGGTTGTGACTGGGACACACAAATTAAAGTAAGGAGAGAAACTTATTCTCACCAACGAGATGACTCAGAGGCATTTGCAGAGCAGGTGAAAGAGGACAAACAGAATGAACTGATGAATACAACTTCACCTTTTACAAGCTCTGGGGAAACTTTGCTATCAAGTTCATTCATTCAATAAACATTTTCTGGGAGCAATCTTGCATGACAGGATACAAAAATGGATAAAGAAAAAAATTAATAAGATGAGCTCCCGTCTCAAGAAGATAACGGAAGCTTAAGACAGATATGCAACAAAATGCAGAGTAGAATGTGGATGTCCAGCAGAGGGAGAAATGGGGGAAGTCTATCTACCAGTCAGGATCTTGACAGGAAATGGATGGCATCCTGGCACCCTCACACCAGGTCATGGAGGGGAGTTTAACAGAGGCTCAATTTGCAGAGTACAAGTGGGGTTAACGGAAGCCAGCAAGGCATGGTGATGCCCCCCAAGCCTAAGGACAGTGATGAGCCATTACCTCCCTTTGTTACCAGAAATTCAGAGAGAAAAGCTGGAGAAGGAGAAGAAATAGGAGCCGTGGTCCCCAATGGAAGGACCCCATAGGGAGAAAGCTGGGGCAATAAATACCCCAGCCTCTCTCTCCTCCTGTCTTCCCATCTCCTGCCGGTACCTCCCTCCCTAGGCTGAGCCCAACCAAAAGCCAGAGATGCAAGGAACCTCTTTGATGCAGCCCACACAGAAGGCTTGAGGAGGCTGGAGAGGATCTGGAGGCACAGCTAGAAGACATCCAGCTCAGGAGGCTTCCTGGCAGAGAAGGAACTAGGCTGGGCCTCAAGACAGAGAGAATTCGTATGTGGCAAAATAAGATGGGCATTCCCAGAAGGAGAACAGTATAAGCTAAGGCCAAGACTGTCAAGAAGATGAAAAATATGGAGTAATTCAGTTTCCCTGCAATGTAGAAAAGAGAAGCCAGCACGAGATTCTAAGGCAGAGCGACAACTGGGGTCATGGGACCTCAAGGCCAGGGTAAGTATTTGGGAGATGACTTTAAAGAAGATGGAGGGACTTCCCTGGTGGCGCAGCAGTTAAGAATCCGCCTGACAATGCAGGGTACAAGTGTTTGTGCCCTGGTCCAGGAAGATCCCACATGTCGCAGAGCAACTAAGCCCGTGCACCACAACTACTGAGCCCGCGTGCTGCAACTACTGAAGCCCGCGCATCTAGAGCCCGTGCTCCGCAACAAGAGAAGCCACCGCAAAGAGATGCCCACGCACCACAACGAAGAGTAGCCCCCGCTAGCCGCAACTAGAGAAAGCCCGCGCACAGCAATGAAGACCAACCCAGCCAAAAATAAAAATAAATATTTTTTTTTTTAAATAAAGAAGATGGAGAGTCACTGAAGGTGTGACAAGTTTACAAGCTGAATTGTGTCTGCCCTAAAATTCACATGATGAAGCCCTACCCCCCCCAAGACCTCGGAACGTGACCATATTTAGACACAGTGACTTTTTTTTTTTTTTTTGGTTGCATTGGGTCTTCGTTGCTGTGCGCAGGCTTTCTCTAGTTGCGGCGAGCGGGAGCTACTCTTCGGTGCATTGCATGGGCTTCACATTGCAATGGCTTCTCTGGTTGCGGAGCACGGGCTCCAGGCACCTAGGGTTCAGTAGTTGTGGCGCTCAGGCTCAGTAGTTGTGGCGCACGGGCTTAGTTGCTCCACAGCATGTGGGATCTTCCTGGACAAGGGCTCGAACCCGTGTCTCCTGCATTGGCAGGCGGATTTCTAACCACTGCACCACTAGGGAAGCCCCTACACACAGGGTCTTTACAGAGATGATCAAGTCAAAATGACGTCATTAGGGCCCTAATCCAATATGACTGTTGTCCTTATAAAAAGAGGAAATTTGGACACAGGCACATACAGAAGGAAGACAATGCAAAGACACAGGGAGAAGACGGTTAAGACTCTATCTACAAAAAGCCATCAGGGGACTTCCCTGGTGGTGCAGTGGTTAAGAATCTGCCTGCCAACACAGGGGACACGGGTTCGAGCCCTGGTCCAGGAAGATCCCACATGCCACGGAGCAACTAAGCCCATGTGCCACAACTGCTGAGTCCGCGTGCCACAACTACTGAAGCCCACGCACTTAGAGTCCATGTTCCGCAACAAGAGAAGCCACCGCAATGAGAAGCCCTCGCACCACAACGAAGAGTAGCCCCAGCTCACCACAACTAGAGAAATCCTGCGCACAGCAACAAAGACCCAATGCAGCCAAAAATTAATAAATGGATTTATTTTAAAAAAAGCCATCAGGGAAGGTTACTATTCTCTCCTGCCTGGATCTCATGTGTGGTGACTCTACAAACTTCCACTTTCTGGCTTCAGTTCACACCACTAAAAAAGGGGGAGCCCTGATGGGATCCTTGTCATATGGTTCAGACACTAAGGATTTTGGAATCCGAGCTCAAATAACTGGTCAGACCTGGGTCTCAGCTTGTAAGAAACCGTGGCATCCCCTGACCGCCAACAATCTTCTTTCAATGGGATTTTTCTGTTGCTGATGTTGGAGAGAACATTACCCAGAATTGAGCAGACCATCTTTTGTGGGTATTCTTTGATCAGGGGTTTCTGCTGCCTACACTCCTGGGAACCTGCCAGCTTCCAAACTCCACAAATGACTTAGCTGTCACTTCAGGAAGCCCTGGGGATTCCAGACAGGGTCCCAGACTGTTGTCTGCTCCCCTCACTACACCCTCCCCGCTGTCCACTCTCTGCTATCCTGGCCCTGTGGTCCCTGCTGTCGGCCTCCCCCAACCTGTTGAGCATCTCCTGTTCCCATTCTCCCACCAGCCTCTCATGAGGCCTCTTTCAGCACATTCTAAGACAACAGTTACCCTCCCGCTCACAGGCCTAGGACTTCTCCCTCGGATAGAGTGTGGAGGACCTAAAGGAGAAACACTTTCTTAAACCAGCCCCATCGCAGGAAACGCCAGCTGTGACTACTTCCGTGAAATTAAGCCATTCAGGCCCTTACTTGAGATTCAGTGTTGGTCCCAGCCAATAATAATTTAGGGATAGGAAATGACTCTAAACCAATCACCCCCTTCTGATCCATCTCCTCCTTCAGTGTCTTCTATTTCTGCCTTCTGGGTGAGCAGATTCAGGATTAGTGTTTACTTATAAACCATAATTATGAAAAAGTATAATTGCTATCACTGACTGATAGGCTACTATAGAGGTATTTTACAGAGCCTCTCACAGCAAACTTGAAAGAAAGGCACTATCGGCCCTTTTTACAGATGAATAAACTAAGCCTCAGACTTGCCCATGACCACACAACTAGTAAGTGGCCGAGCCAAGAGTCAATCTCCAGGTGCATCTGACCCCAGAGTTCACCCTAGTTGTGCATGAGAATTACCTGTGAAGCATTTAGAAAGTGCAGATTCCCAGGTCCCACCCACCCCTCCTGAATCAGAGTGTCTCAGTAGGGCCCAGGAAACTGTATTAAAAAAAAAAACCAGGGGCTTCCCTGGTGGCGCAGTGGTTGAGAGTCCGCCTGCCGATGCAGGGGACACAGGTTCGTGCCCCGGTCCAGGAAGATCCCACATGCCGTGGAGCGGCTGGGCCCGTGAGCCATGGCCACTGAGCCTGTGCGTCCGGAGCCTGTGCTCCGCAACAGGAGATGCCACAACAGTGAGAGGTCCGCGTACCGCAAAAAAAAAAACAAAACCAGAAACGTTCCCCAGGTAAAGCAGATGCCACCATCCTGAGGACTGGTCCTCATTAGGCCACACTGCCTTTCTAGAAAATTAACTGGCCTTGAGGAGGCAACTATAAATGGCAGTCATCCTCCCTCCTCAACTGTACATCATCAGCTTAATTACTCGGGGGAGACAGGAGCTGGGAGCAGGGCAGAGTGGGAACAGGAAGTACATGGGGGCCTCTTTTACAGACTTATGTGACTGTCCTTCAGGGAAAGGCTGCGTGTCACTCCCGGGGGACCCCAGACTTCTCAGGCCTCCCAGATCTGAATGACCAAGTGTGGAGGAAGGGGAAGAGAAACAAAGCAGAACTGAGGGTGACACAGACATCAGGTGTGTGTGTGTGACTTCCTCCTGTGGTTCCTGTGACGTCCCCGTGAGGGAGCTGATCCACTAACTGCTGAAGAGGGCTGTCCCCACGTCCCCGTCAGGGTTCTTACTGGTATACTCTCCAGGCTCTCTGCTCTTCCACTCAGGAAAAACTGCCAATAATTGAAATTCAAGAGGCAGCCTGGTTTGGCCACTAGAGATTAAGAAGCAAATGCATCAAAAAAAAAGAAGCAAATGCATCAACATGCTCGCTTTCCAGGAAAGCTTCATCTCACCTCCTTCCTCGGTTTCCTTCTCTGGGAACCAACCCACAAGCTGGCTGAGTACAAGCGTCTGGCTGGTGGGCAGAAGGTCAACTTGCTAATAAGGCTGAGGTCAGAAGTCGGGCCTCAAAGAAGTTCAGTTCCCTCAGCTTGGTTCTAAGGTCACAGACAGGCCCCCAAATCCTACCACTTGGTCATAAAAGGAAGTGGCCAGAGTACAGATGGATCAAAACAAATCCATCACTACTGGGGAAAACGGCCAAGCAGGGGAACTGTGACAGAGGGTGATTCAGTAGCATCTTTGATTTGAAAGACACCACATCAGAAATGACCTCACGGCACCTGATCAGTTCCAGAAAGGGACTTTCTTCTCCGGGAGGCAAGGTGAGAGATCAAAGCATTTCTTGCTAATCATCATTTAGCAATAATTACTTAAGTAACCTGAGCCAGACCCAGTACCGATCCCGACTTTGCATCCTGACAGCCTCAATGAGCACCCTTGATCTTTCAACCCAACCTGCATCAAATTGGGAGGAAGCCGACTGCAAACCTGGGAATCAAGAGACCCCGGGCGGCCCAGGCAGTCAGTCGTTTACTTACTTCTTCCCTTCCTGTTAACTTTTTAACCCCACCAGCCAGGAAATGCATAAATATAGCAGCCAGCCTCCCCTCCCCCTGCCCTCCACCACGTTTCATTGAGTTCCTCAGGCACAGGGACAAATCTGGGGATGAACACCTTAGATTCACAAGCTGTGTGGCCCCAGGCTTACCAGCCTACCTCTCTGAGTCCCCAGTTTCAGCTGCATCATGAAGACAATCCTAACCCCCTCCCAGCCTCGATGTAAGAATTAAATAAAATCTAAAAACTGTTGCATACATTTAGAAGGAATACCCAGGGGGGTTTTGGTTATACTGGCAATAATTTATTTCTAGAGCTGAGTCGGGGCAGGGGAGAGTCACGGTATTCATTATTATGTTATTTATTCCTTTTTGTATAATTTATAATACATGTTATGGGCTTAAATTGTGTCCTCCCAAAATCCGTATGTTGAAGTCTGAACCCCCAGCACCTCAGAATGTAACTGTATTTGGAGATAGGTCTTTAATGAGGTAACTAAGTTAAAATGGGGTCGTTAGGGTGAGCCCAAATTCAGTATGACTGGTGTCCTTATAAGAAGAGGAGATTAGGACACACACAAAGGGAAGACCATGTGAAGACACAGAGACAACAGCCATCTACAAGCCAAGGAAAGAGTCCTCAGAAGAAACACATCGTGCCGGGCTTCCCTGGTGGCACAGTGGTTAAGAATCTGCCTGCCAATTCAGGGGACATGGGTTCGAGCTCTGGTCCGGGAAGACCCCACATGCCGCAGAGCAACTAAGCCCACGTGCCACAACTACTGAGCCCACGTGCCACAACTACTGAGCCCACGTGCCACAACTACTGAAGCCCATGTGCCTAGAGCCCGTGCTCCTCGACAAGAGAAGCCACCACAATGAGAAGCCTGCACACCGCAACGAAGAGTAGCCTCCACTCGCCACAACTAGAGAAAGCCCGTGCACAGCAACGAAGACCCAACACAGCCATAAATAAATAAATAAATAATTTTTTTAAAAAAAGACTCTTCAGCTCTATGAAAGAAAGAAACAAAGAAAGAAGGAAGGAAGGAAGGAAGGACGGAAGGAAGGAAAGAAAGAAAGAAAGAAAGAAAGAAAGAAAGAAAGAAAGAAAGAAAGAAAGAAAGAAATACATCCTGCCAACTAACACCGTGATCTCAGACTTTTGGAAAGAAAGAAAGAAAGAAATACATCCTGCCAACTAACACTGTGATCTCAGACTTTTGGAAAGAAAGAAAGGGAAGGAAGGGAAGGAAGGGAAGGAAGGGAAGGAAGGGAAGGTAGGAAGGAGGGAAGGAAGAAAGAAATACATCCTGCCAACTAACACCGTGATCTCAGACTTTTGGCCTCCAGACCAATGAGAAAATTAATATTCTGTCATTTAAGCCACTCAGTCTGAGGTACTTTGTCACAGCGGCCCTTGCAAACTCATACAATAAACTTCAAATAATTTATAGAAAGCTAACTAAATTAAAAAGAAAACGATTGTGCTTGCATGGCTCTAATCAAAAAGACAGATAGGGCTTCCCTGGTGGCGCAGTGGTTGAGAATCTGCCTGCTAATGCAGGAGACACAGGTTCGAGCCCTGGTCTAGGAGGATTCCGCATGCCCCGGAGCGGCTGGGCCCGTGAGCCACAAGTACTGAGCCTGCACGTCTGGAGCCTGTGCTCCCCAGAGAGAGAGGCCGCGATAGTGAAGAGTAGCCCCCAGTTGCCAAAACTGGAGAAAGCCCTCGCACAGAAACGAAGACCCAACACAGCAAAAATAAATTAATTAGTAATTAAAAAAAAAAGAATAAGGTATTTGAATGCAGAGAATGTGCTTTTGAAAAAAAAAAAGACAGATAATAGGTGTTGGCAAAGATATGGAGAAGTCTGGAACTCTTATAATTGCTGGGAGAAATAGAAAATGCAGTCACTTTGAGAAACAGGCAGTTCCTCAAAAACTTCAATGTAGAGTTACCATCTGACTAGTCAATTCTATGCCTAGGTTTCTACCCCAGAGAAATGAAAACATATGTTCACATAAAAACCTGTACATGAATGTTCACAGCATCATCAATCACAATAGCCAAAAGGTAGAAACAGCCCAAATGCCCGACAGATGAATGATGAAACAGACTGTGGTGCATCCATACAGTGGAATATTATTCAACCCTATAAAGGCATGAAATACTGAAAGATATATAACTTGGATGAACCTTGAAAACGTTCTTCTAAGTGAAAGAAGTCAGTCACAAAAGGCCACATACTGTACAATTCTATTTATATGAAATGTCCAGAATAGGCAAATCCATGGAGACAAAGTTTCCAGCAGCTGGGGGAGGCGCGGCTTGGGGGAGTGGGAACTGACCGCTAATGGGGCTTCTTTTAAGGGGGTATGAAAACGTTCCAAAATTAGACTGTGGTGTTGGTTGCACAACTCTAAATATTTTCAACATACTAAAAACATTTCATTGTACACTTTAAGTGGGAGAACTGTAAGGTATGTGAGTTCTATTTGTTTCATTATAAGGTGTTTAAAAAAAAGCCTGGCACCCCACAAGCACTGTTAAACGTCAAAGGCTCTTACTTCTCCCTCCCCCACTCTTTCCCAACCAGCCTAAGGGCTCCAATTTCTCCCACCAGTGTTGACACCATCCACGCCCAACTTACATACAGACCAGTGCTTATAAACCAGTCCTCCAAGGGAATCTTAAATAAGGGCTACTCCCACCAGAAGCCAGCTTCCTGTTTCCAGGCCTTGGGAAGAGAAGGGGCAGAGCTTTCTTTTTTTAAAAAAAATGCCTAGAAGCTCCTGAGGAGTGGGCTAAGTGACTCCAGACAGGGCACATTTATGGTCCCGAAGTGATTTCCCCCAGAGGCTGGTTTGGACCCCTCCATTAATTCTGAGACTACAGTGAGTAGTGGCAAGTGTGTTTCTTTCAAAGCCCATGCTCTCAGATGTAGAGAACAAATGTATGGACACCAAGTGGGGAAAGTGGCAGGGGGAAGGGTAGGGGGATGAACTGGGACACTGGGATTGACATGTATATACTAATATGTATAAAATGGATAACTAAGAAGAACCTGCTGTATAAAAAAATAACTAAAATTAAAAAAAAAAAAAAAAAAAGCCAAGCCCATGCCCTCTATAAACCCTAATCCGTCCTGTGGAGCAATTCCTCAGCTAGGAGGGAAGCAGGCGGTAGGTAGCAAGGCAAAGCCACCATTTCCTCTGCAGGTTCAAAGCAGCCATGGGACCTGGCTGGGCTATTTCAAGTGGCTGTGTCTGCAAGCACAGTCTGTGGTCTAATAAATGACATTTATATTTATGGCCCATGTAGGGGAAAGTCAACTCTAGAACCCCACTCAACATCCACAGATTGGGGAGCTAAAGGCAGATGTGCAGGCAACTCCTTTTCATTCCTATGGCCACCTCAGTTCCCACTAAGCTTCAAAGAGAATTAGAATTCAATACCCACAAGTACTTTCCCCATTAACAATCCCACATTTAGGAATATACCCTAATGGGAGTTCCCTGGCGGTCCAGTGGTTAGGACTCGGTGCTGTCACTGCCGTGGCCCCAGGTTCAATCCCTTGTCAGAGAACTAAGATCCCACAAGCCGCACAGCGTGGCCAAGAAAAAGAATATACCCTAAGAAGATAATCAAACAAAAGTGAAATGAATAACCCAGAACACCACTGTCCTATAGAAATATAATGTGAGCCACATATGTACTTTAAAATTTTTTTGAAGCCACATTTTACTAGGTAAAAAGAAACAGGTGAAGTGAATATTAATAATCCATTTTGTTAAATATATCCAAAATTTTATCATTTCAACTAGGGTTGCCAGATTTAGCAAATAAAAATACAGCACGCCCCATTACATTTCAGATAAATAACAAAAACTCTTTTCAGCATAAGTATATCACGTGCACTATATGGGATATACTTATAGTAAAAAAAGGTATCTGCTGTTTATCTGAAATTCAAATTAATTAATAAATTTATTTATTATTTATTTGTTTTATGCCTGTGTTGGGTCTTTGTTGCCGCGCGGGGGCTTTCTCTAGTTGCAGCGAGCAGGGGCTACTCTTCGTTGCAGTGCGCAGACTTCTCACTGTCGTGGCTTCTCTTGTTGCGGAGCACAGGCTCTAGGCGAACGGGCTTCAGTAGTTGTGGCTCGTGGGCTCCAGAGCACAGGCTCCGTAGTTGTGGTGCACGAGTTTAGTTGCTCCGCGACATGTGGGATCTTCCAGGACCAGGGCTCAAACCGTGTCCCCTGCATTGGCAGGCGGATTCTTAACCACTGCAAGACCAGGGAAGCCCTGAAATTCAAATTTAAGTGGGCTTCCTTTTCAAATCTGGCAACCCTAATTTCAACAGGCAATCAATATAAAAAATAAATTAAATTGGCATTGTGCACTGTTCTTTTTGTGCTAAGTCTTTGAAATCTATTGTGTATATTATACTGACAGCACCTCTCAATTTGGGCTTGCCTTATTTCAAGCGCTCAATAGCAACATGTGACTAGTGGCTACCCTTTTGGACAGTAGAGATCTAGAAAGTTCCTCTCAGTGTTTTTTATAACAGTAAAAAAAATCAGAAATTAGCAAAATACCCATCAACAGGAAGGCTGCTTAGGTTACAACTGACATTTAGAGCACTTACCATGAATCAGCCCTTGTCCTACAGACTCTGCAGGCATTGTCTTGTTTAGTCCTCACAATGACCATTTGAAGTACGTACTGGTATAACCCCTTCTTACAAATGAGGAAAGTAAGGTTCCGGGAGCTTATATAACTTGGTCAAGAAAGTGGTGCAGCCGAGGTAGGGCACTGGTTGAAAGTTTGGTCTCTGCCATTAGACTGATCTTTGCATCCTTGGCTCTGCCAAGTAACCTAACAAGTAACTTCATCTTTTTAAGCCTCAGTTTCCTCATCTGTAAAACAAATCACAAGTGTCTATCCCACAGGATTGCTGGAGTCTAAATAAGACAGGGGATGCAGAGGACTAGGCAAGGCAACCTGCCCCTGGTAAGTTCTCAGTGATGTCACTACTATTCTTCCCAGCATCTTTGTCCTTTCCTGTTTGATCAAATTTTTCATGGTGAGCACCAACCCTGTTTTCTTTTTTTGGCCACACTGCAAGGCATGTGGGATCTTAGTTCCCCTACCAGGGATCGAACCCGTGCCCCCTGCAGTGGAAGCGTGGAGTCCTAACCACTGGACCGCCAGGGAATTCCCCAGCATCAACCCATTTAGAAAGAGAAAAAAACTACTTTCAGAAGAGGAGAAAACAAAACAAAAAAAAAGAAGAAGAGGAGAAAACAGCCCAAAAAGCAGCTAGAGGTCAAGGGAAGGAAGGAAATATAGAAGAAAGGAGGGGAGGAAAGGAAGAAAGGTGAGGCATCACTTCCCCAGTTTTCTGAGTGACCACCAGGGGGCAGTGCCTGCAGTTTCCACAGCTAGGGAAAATGATCCGTTTTATAAAAAAAAAAGTTGCAATGAACAACTCATCAACACCATTCATCTTAAATGGGGTGCCCTCTCCCAGGAATTCCCCCTGAAAGGCTGCCAACATTCATCTTACAGGAGATGTGAAAAAGCAGTGGATTTATGGTCTCCCAGCTGTGGGCGATCTGTGTCTCACCTTTGGAGTCTTCTTTGGCCAAGTGACTACGGGAACCCCAGTGATGGCCAGACTGGGGTCGTCATCCGCGTGCTCCTTCAGGACATTCTGTGGTGAAACAAAGCAGCCATATTAGCCTAGGGTAGAGGGGATGTCTCTGAAGGGGGCTGGAGGCTGCACCTTACCCAGCAGAACTCTCTGCAGAGTCACTGCCTGTCCCCCCAACTCCACCAATACCCACACACTCAATAGAAACCAAGCAGCCAGGCTTCCCCAGCATCCACAAAACACAGAACATCCCCTCCTCCAAAAAAATGTTTAAAAGCAAATCACATACCTCCCTACGACTTGCATGAATGTATCACTCACTGATCATACTTTTGACACCAAACGTTTGTCCAGAGCTCCAGGGACTCTCATGGACCCAACCTCATTTAATCCTTACCAAGTCCTCTGGGAGGGGGCTGGGCAGTGACCCAACTGATCCTCTAATGTACACAATTCAGCTACGTACTCAGAGAAACAAAAGCAACCACGAGGTCTCACCCATGAGCCCTGCCTCTGGTTTTCCATCAGTCGGCAAGCCATGTGTATTCTCATCCTGGTGTGTAAAGACATGTCATTGTTTTTTGCATCAAGGGCCCTAAACATGAGTAGATACTCAGTCTGGTCTGACCAAGCTTGGAGTCTGCTAGCCATGTGCTGGCAGAAAAATGGGCTGTGATGGACATACTGCCAGACTGTGTGAGGGTCTCTCACACAGGCACTTTGTGTTCACTCCTTTGTGGGCGGTGAGGTTTTTCAGGGTAATCCTGACTCCACCAGATCTGGGCCTGGTGTGCTGCTAACTTTAGAATCTCATCAAGGTGTAAGATGTCACTCCACGGAATCATCCCTAACTTACTGGTGAGGCAACCAAGGTTCAGAAATGCTCAAAGGACTTTGATGCCGCCCCAGACCAGGAGGACAGAGCCCCCGAACCCTGCTCTCTGGCACCAGACTACCTGCCCCATGACCATGTCACACGTGGGTTTTTTGGCTGCATCCACAGCATGCCATAAAAAGGTGTTTAGGGATGGACACAGATGTGTCACTGGCCTACCTCAACCATTAATTTTTGGATTGTACAAAACATTCCTGCAGAGACATTTAAGAAGGGTAAGCTGCACAGCGGCACTTAACAGGAAGAGCAGAAGAGCTCAGAAGATAAATGTAAGTGAAGATGATTTCAACTCACTTTCCCAAATCTTCACCAGAAAGAATCTAACTCACTTCTAACTTATCTACTTATTTTCCTACTTTTTTTTTTTTCCTACTTTTATGTTCATCATTTGATTGCCCGATTTTTCAAAATGTTGGGACTTCCCTGGCGGTCCAGTGGTTAAGACTCCACACTTCCACTGCAGGTGGCACGGGCTTGATCCCTGGTCAGGGAACTAAGATCCCACAAGCTGTGCGGCGGCAAAAAAATAAATAAATAAGTAAAAATAAAAAGTAAAATAAATAATTTTTTTAAATAAAAAAATAAAAATTTTTAAAACGTGCCTATTACCTCAAACCCACCTGAACAACTCCTTCCTCTCCCCACAGAAGAGGGCCAACAACACCGTGGTCAAGAGTTTGGCCTCTGGGGGTGCCTGGGTTCAATTCTCAGCACGTACAACCTTCTCCAAGTCCCAGAGTCAACGTCAATGATTTATAAATGCTATCTATAAAATGTCTTGGTTCACTGCTATATCCCCAGCTTCCCACAATGACTAACCTACAGTAAGTCTCCAGTAAATAACTTAAATAAATAAATAAATAAAGCCACAAATCCCCGAAGAGGGACTCTACAAAATGCCTAACCCGTACACCTTAAATCTGTCAAGGGAGACAAAAACAAGCAAACTCTGAGAAACTATCGCAGACAAAAGGAGGAAGAAAGGACATTAGGCAAAAATTGAGGAAATGTGAATAAACGATAGCCTTTAGTTAACAATAATGTATCAGTATTGGTTCATTAGAAGTAACAAATGCAGGGTCTTCCCTGATGGTGCAGTGGTTAAGAATCCGCCTGCCAATGCAGGAGACACGGGTTCGAGCCCTGGTCTGGGAAGATCCCACATGCCACAGAGCAACAAAGCCCGTGCGCCACAACTACTGAGCCTGCACTCTAGAGCCCGCGAGCCACAACTACTGAGCTCTCATGCCACAACTACTGAAGCTTGCGTACTGGAGCCCATGCTCCGCAGTAAGAGAAGCCACCGCAATGAGAAGCCTGCGCACCAGAACGAAGAGTAGCTCCCGCTCGCCACAACTAGGTAAAGCCCGTGCAGAGCAACGAAGACCCAATGCAGCGAAAAAAAAAAAAAAAAAAAAATATATATATATATATATATATATATAAAGTAATAAATGCAGGCTATTATCATAGGATGTTAATAACAAGGGAAACTGAGTGTGGGGGTTATGTGGAAACTCTGTACTATCTGCAGAATTTTTCTGAAAATTTAAAACTGTTTTAAAACATAAAGTCTATTAATAAAAAATCATTTTTAAAATGCCTATCAGACAGTAGAAACAGCTACAATAAAGGAAAACAGGATTGTTATGTTGCCAATTTTTCTAACACCTATGCAGCATATTTTAAAAGAAATACAAGGCTTCCCTGGTGGCGCAGTGGTTGAGAGCCACCTGCTGATGCAGGGGACGCGGGTTCGTGCCCCGGTCTGGGAAGATCCCACGTGCCGCGGAGAGGCTGGGCCCGTGAGCCATGGCCGCTGAGCCTGCGCGTCCAGAGCCTATGCTCCACAACGAGAGAGGCCACAACAGTGAGAGGTCCGCGTACCGCAAAAAAAAAAAAAAGAAATACAACAGAAAGGAAACAAGTATACAGACACAATGCAACTCAGGTGTGGAATTCACATGGAGTGTATGAGGCAACCAAAGGCTGGGAGCATTGGCAGCGATCGCTCCCTGGATCGTGCCTGGAGGAAGGAGTATTTCATCACTGACATTGTTTAGAATTGCCAGTTCCTGATGATGACAAAATCAAACCAACTTTTTATCAGCTTTGTTCTTTCATTATTGTTTTCACATGCACTGCGGACATTGTACCTCTCACAACTTGCACTTGAGTGGGTCATTCCCACAGCCCTCTACCCACCTGGTCACCACTCGGGGTAGGTGAGACTAGCCAGGTGAGGGGTAACTGTCAACGTCAGGAGGAGAGCAGGCACCACATGTTCTGCTGAACGTATGAGAGTAAGAAGTACTGAATGCTTGCTTTGTGGCCGGTACCGTACTAAATATTTCATATCTACGCTCTCACCCAATCCTCCTGACCACCCTGTGGGATGAACTATCATCATTTCCACAGTGCAGGTGAGAAAAGCAGGGCTTAAGGGATGAAGGGAATTGTCCAAGACTACTCAGCCAGTAAGGGGTGAAGACTCTTTAACGACTGCATCATTCGGCCCATCTCTGAAAAAGGGAAAGGAGCCGTGTTCATAACAACACTGTTCACAGCAGCAAAAGAGGGCACTTCCCTGGCGGTTCCGCAGTTAAGACTTCACCTTCCAGTGCAGGGGGTGTGGGTTCGATTCCTGGTCAAGGAGCTAAGATCCCGCATGCCTCATGGCCAAAAGACCAAAACATAAAACAGAAGCAATAATGTAACAAATTCAATAGAGACGTTAAAAATGGTCCACATCAAAAAAAATTAAAAGAAAAACAAAAACCAGCCAAACAGTAGAAACAACTCAAGTGTCCACCAATGGATGAATGGATAAATAATATGTATAATATACATACCATGGAATATTATTTAGCCTGAAAAAGGAAGGAAATTCTGTCACATGCTATAACGTGGATAAACCTAGAGGACATTACGCTCAGTGAAATAAGCCTGACACAAAAGGACAAGTACCACATGATTCCACTTATATGAGGTCCCTAAAGCAGTATATTCATACAAGCGGAAAGTAGAAGGGTGCCTGCTGGGCTGGAGGAGGCGAGAAATGGGGAGTTATTATTTAATGGATATAGAGGGGCTTTTCTTGTTTGTTTTATTTTTTTATTTTATTTTTTTCTGGATACAGAGTTTTCATTTGGGAAGATGAAAAAGTTCTGGAGATGGATGGTGATGGTTGTACAACAATGTACATGTACTTAATGCCACTGAACTGAACACTTAAAGGTGGTTAAAATGATAAATTTCATGTTATGTATATCTTACCACAATTTTTAAAAAGGGGAGAAAGGAGTGGGGCGAGGCAGTCCCTCCCTAAGGAATGGATTCAGAGGTTCCAGAAAGTACAGATTGGGGACATACTATCTCACTAGTTAAACTTCTGCTGTTTTGCCTGGGACAACACTAGTTCTAGACTCAGAAGATCTGGGTTCAGGTTCTACAACTTACAACCTGCATCACCTTGGGTAAGCCACAGCTTCCTATTGTGCGTCCTCGGAGTAGAACAGTGACATCTACACCTTGAATGTAGGCTATGAAGCTGGATGTGATTTTATTACCATTCTTAGGAACATTTGTTGAGTGCTTGCTCTAGACATTAAAATAATCCTATCTGTGGGGTAGGGCTGATTCTCCCCATTTCACAAAAGCAGAAACTAAAATTCAGAGAGGTTCAGTGATATAGTTCAAGGTCACACAGCTGAGAGGTGGGTGAAAACTGGCATTGACCTGGTCCATCTGACAACAAACCTAACCAGTAACACTGGGTGATAAAGCCTCAGGAAACCATGTTAGCAACGTCTCCAACTGATCCCTACCCCATTATTAAAAAGACACCTAGGAGACTTCCCAGGTGGTCCAGTGGTAAAGAATTCGCCTTCCTTGGGCTCCCCTGGTGGCGCAGTGGTTAAGAATCCGCCTGCCAGTGCAGGGGACACGGTCCGAGGCCTGGTCCAGGAAGATCCCACATGCCACGGAGCAACTAAGCCCACGCACCAGAACTACTGAGCCTGCGCTCTAGAGCCCGTGAGCCACAACTACTGAGCCCGTGTGCCACAAGTACTGAGCCCGTGTGCCACAAGTACTGAAGCCCGAGTGCCTAGAGCCCGTGCTCTGCAACAAGAGAAGCCACCACAATGAGAAGACCGCGCACCGCAACAAAGAGTAGCCCCCGTTCACTGCAACTAGAGAAAGCCCCCACGCCCAGCAAAGCCCCAACACAACCAAAAATAAATAAATAAAATAAATTTATTTAAAAAAGAAAAAGAATCTGGCTTCCAGTGCAGGGGACGCAGGTTCGATCCCTGGTCAGGGAACTAAGATCTCACATGCCGCGGGGCGACTAAGCCCGCGTGCCTCAACTAGAGAGCCTGCGTGCCCAACTACAGAGCCCATGTGCTCTGGAACCCGCGCGTCACAACTAGAGAGAAGCCCGCGTGCTGCAACGAAGAGCCCGCGCCACAACAAAGAGCCCACTTGCCGAAACTAAGACCCGATGCAGCCAAAAATAATAAATAAATAATTTTTTTTTAAAAAAGACAGCCAAGAGACAATCTGGGCTCATATTTACCATTCGACTCACAAATACAGAAGTGAATCATCCCCACCTGTTCCTTGCAAAACAGACAGAGGGACTAACTAACACCATTCAGCCACTAACACCTTTATAAAGCCTTTCTGAAACATCCCCCCCCATCACAGAAGAGGCTCGTGTGACCAAAGTGGGCCTGCACAGGAATGAAATTTTGTTGACATTTCATGGTTCTTAATAACCCATATGAATTTCACACCCTCCTCCACAATACATCAGGGTTTGTTTTCTTCTAAAAATAATGTTTCCTGCCCCCGATACACACCAATCATTAAGAAAAAAGCTTTTCAGGAAGATGCTCCATGTCTAGCCAAAGCTATATACATATATCTTACCCTATGGTTGGGGGGCAGAGGACTTCCACAGGATTTTCTGCCCCCTTATCCCAATCTCAAACTCTATGCTGGGGGGTAACAAACTCAAATGCCTCCAGGAACCAAGCAGGGAAAGTTAAAAATATAAATGGACTCTTAGAACGATAGACAGTAGTGCAGCGTAGGGCAAACTAGAGACCACATGCCCAGTTTAAAGATGGCAAATGCTTCTCAATTTCAACTTATTAACCTCCTGTGGAAATGAACCCTACCAGATCTCTGGTTTTTCAGAAGAAATCAAAGATCCAGAGTTTTATTTAAAATCTCTCCAATTTCAGGACTTCCCTGGTGGTCCAGTGGTTAAGACTTCACCTTCCAATGCAGGAAGTGCCAGTTCGATCCCTGGTCGGGGAGCTAAGATCCCACATGCCATGCAGGCAAAACACCAAAACATAAAAAAAAAAAAAACAGAAGCAATATTGTAACAAATTCAATAAAGACTTTAAAAATGGTCCAGATCAAAAAAAAAATCTTAAAAATAAAATAAAACAAAATCTCTCCAATTTCAAATGTTGGCAACTGACTGAAAATTTCAAAAAAAAACACTGTGAGCCACATATATCTGTGGGCTGGCCTGGGCCATGGGTGACCAGTTTACAAACACTGCTCTGCATGTGACTGAAAATAATGCCCACTTGCCTTGGTTTGCTTTGAGTTTCCTTCTGAATTGTCTCAAGATTTCCTGTCATTTCAGTATCAGAGCTGGTGTCAGTAACTCACAAGCATTGAAGTAAGGCCTCCTTAGAGGACTGGCTGGTTAAAAAAGCTATTACTGGGGACTTCCCTGGTGGTGCAGTGGTTAAGAATCCGCCTGCCAATGCAGGGGACACGGGTTTCAAGCCCTGATCTGGGAAGATCCCACGTGCCGCGGAGCAACTAAGCCCGTGCACCACAACTACTGAAGCCCGCGTGCCTAGAGCCTGTGCTCCGCAACAAGAGAAGCCACCGCAATAAAAAGCCTGTGTGCGGCAACGAAGACCCAACACAGCCAAAATAAATTAATTTTTTAAAAAACCCTTAAAAAATCTATTACTGAAGGCATAAGTATTATTAATAATTAATACATAATGATAAATAATAATTAAAATTAATAAAGAGACCTCGCCAAGTACCCTTGAGTCTCGGAGCTCATACACACACTTCCTGAAGGAAGCAGAGCTCCTCTCCATGTGTGGCTGTCAGTGGCCACCAGGGGGCACTCTGGTCTCTGGCCCACAGGGAAGTATTTTTCGTCTGTATGTGACAGGCTGCAGGAAGAGGAGATTATTCTAATTGGAGATTTTCTCTCTGAGAAATAAATTGTGCTAAAGGGAGGGAATCTTGTCACTGTCTTCCCTGGGCTCTGCTAGCATTTATACACTCCCTGGGGCTCTTGGAAGCAGAGACTAGGAAGCCTGGGTGCCTGTAACAGCCCAGCACTCTGGGTTATACCATACAACCCTTCTGAGTAGGAATGAATAGGACAGGCTTTCTATAAGAGAAAGACTGGGGCCACCAGGCCCTTTCTGATGCAAACTGCCCTGCTTTTGACTTAACAAGATAACCACAGACAATGGATGTGCTGGGCCTCTGCTCCTCCTTATGCCAACTTCTCTCAAAGAGCTTTATCAGTTAACACTGGATTCAGGCCCCACTGCTCCCCAGAATGGGGCATTAATAATTAGAAACTCCATCTATAACTGTGACTAAAAATACCAACACTGTGACAATAAAGCAGAAGCAGGTTTCAGGAAAGAATCACCAACCACAGGCCAGTAGAGGGAGAGTAACACGGCATGGAGCAGCTCGCGCTGCTGTTGTAGGGAACCCAGCAGTCTCAGGGGTCCCTCCTGGCCATAGGTAAGGACCCCTGCAACCAGGCATCAATGCACCTTAGGTCTCCCAAGATCCCTGCCTCCACTCCAGCCCAACCATCTTGTGCCTGCCTGTAAAAACCCATCTGTATTGGGCTGAACTGTGTCTCGCAAAAAGCTATGTTCAGGGAATTCCCTGGCAGTCCAGTGGTTAGGACTCTGTGCTTTCACTGCGGGTTCAATCCCTGGTCGGGGAACTAAGAACCCACAAGCCTCATGGTGTGGCCAAGAAAAAAAAAAAAAAAAAGCTATGTTCAAGTCCTAATCCCTGGTACCTGTGAATGTTACCTTATTCGGGGTGGGGGGGAAAAAAGGCTTTGCAGATATAATCAGTTAAGAATCTCGAGATGAAATAATCCTGGATTTAGGATGGACCCTAAATCCAACGACTGTGTCTTTATAAGAGAACAGAGAGGGAGATTCAAACAGACATAAGGAAGAAGGCCATGGGAAGACAGAGGCAGAGACTGGAGTGACACAGCCACAAGCTAAGGAACACCAGCAAGCCCCAGCAGCTGGAAGAGCAAGGGAGGATCCTCCCCAGAGCCTTCCAAGGGAGGACAGCCCTGCCAACACCTTGACTTCTGACTTCTGGCCTCTGGAACTGTTAGAGAATAAATTTCTGTTGTTTCAGTCCACCAAGTTTGTGGTCGTTTGTTATGGCAGTCACAGGAAACTAACAGACCACACTTGCCATAGTGCATCATGATTAAAAGCTTATTAGCGGGATTCCCCAGGTGGGCCAGTGGGTAAGACTCCACACTCCCAATGCAGGGGGCCTGGGTTCGATCCCTGGTCAGGGAACTAGATCTCGCCTGCATGCTGCAACTAAGAGTTCGCATGCTGCAACTAAAGATCCCGCATGCCACAACTAAGACCTGGTGCAGCCAAAAGAAATAATAAAATAAATTTTAAAAATTTTTTTAAAAAAAAGCTTATTAGCTACATGATTTGGGCGAGTCACCACATCTCTCTGAGTCTCAGTTTCCCATCTAAGGAATGGAATAATAACAGTCCCCACCTTGCCAGCAACATAATACATGGAAGGTGTTTGGCATGTGGAAAATGCTCAACAAATGTTAGCCGATCCCTTTTGGCTTATGCCGTATTTCCTGTTGGGATACACAGTCCCCATCCTCTGTTTGCAGAATTCATCCATTTAACAAGTTCTAAGCATAGGGAAAAAATTTTAAGTTTATTTAATTTTGAAGGGCAGTTTAAAAGCTGATTTAGCTGCATAACTAGTGGGGATAAAAATGTGATTCAGGGACCCAGAAGTCAGTTTTAGGCTAAAAGGAACCCCAAGTGGCATGGATCAACCCACCCACTTTTCAAGTCTAGAGTTTGCACAGGTGTCTGGAACTCAGATCTCTGGCCCCTCACTGCTCTCCTTCGTTCTCCTGAGGTGGTACCAGCAGCAGACTCAGAATAACATGTACCTTGTTTGGCTCCTTAGGTGACAGGATTCACCCCTGTATCAACCCTCTATCCACTCACAGCCCAGCAAAAATACCAAACACAGGGCTCAATATTACATGCAGCCCCCAGTAGAAGAGCCTTAGTGACTTCTGGAGGCCTGAATGGGCCAGGCTGAATCTGGTTGCTCCCTGTTTTCTATGCTCTGGGTCATGCTCAGGGTGTGAGAAAGCCAGGCTGCAGCCCTCCCACTGGCTTCCCGCCTTTTGGCTCCTCTGAAGCAGGAGGGGTGTGAAGATTTTTAAAAAGCTGACAGTGCTGGAGGTCTGGGCTCTACGCCTCACTGTTTTGCAAAAGAGCAAGACCCAGAAAGGGCAACTTAGATAAGCAGGTGTGTTCTGGGGTCCAGACCTGATGATCCCAAGGGAGAAAAGCTGTACACACCTTCCTTTCACAGTCATGGGTTTCACAGACTCTCACACTTGACCCTAAATGGGCCTGTTCTCACTCCATGGTGTCTGAAATAATATCAGCTCTAGCTCACTGAGCACTTAAAGGCCCTGTGCTAAGGCTTTCTTTCTTTACCCATGTCACCTCCCTAATTCGATGAGGCATGATTCTTACTATCCCCATTTTACTGCATTCCCCCAGAGCAGTCAGCTGGTTAATGGATGGTACAGGGGAGTCAGCCTGGCTCCACAACCTTTAGTCTTAAAAGATAACACTTGTTTGGGCGATGTACTCTTAATTTAGCATTATTTTCTTTCCTATTTGGGTTTTAATGAAAGAACAATACAATTGATCTCTTTTTTAGTGGGTTTTGTTTTTTTTTTAAGTAACATCTGAAAGCAGTGGTCCCTCAGTGTCTCTTCCAACCCCTTAATTCCATTCTGCCCCACAATTCTATGTGGCTCATAATCCTATGCAGTCCCATAATTCCATGCAGCTCCATAATTCCATGTAGACCCACAATCCTATGTGGCCCCATAATTCTATGCAGTCCCATAATTCCATGCAGCCCCATAATTCCACGCAGGCCCACAATTCAATGTGGCCTCACAATTCCATCAGTCCCATAATTCTGTGAGGCCCCATAATTCCATGCAATAAGAAAGGTGGCTGTCTATAGTAAGCTGGCATTTCCACCCCTGGCTGACACTCTGGCAGCCAGAAGAGCATGGAATGATAGGAAAGAGAGCCTGGCATTATCTTAATTAACAAGGACAGCTGCAGAATCACCTTGCAAATGTATATCTGACAAAGACCCTCCCACTTCCTATCTCGGTGGTCACTGCGCACTTAGGCCCAAGCCTTCACAACCTTGTAATGCATCTGGTTATTTTCAAGTCATGTACAAATGATTAGAGAAATGGCCTCATGCCCTCCTACCCTCCCATCAGGAGCCTCAGCTCTCTGGAGTTCTAGCTGAAAGTACAGACTCCTCTAGGAGGGACAGCATGCAGGGTAACTCCCATCTCACTAGGAATTACTTTGTCCACCGATTAATGATTGCCAATCCAAGAGATAAAAGGGGGAAAAAATGAACTGAATAGTGAGCCCCTCAAAATTCAAGTGCATCTAAAACCTCATAATGTGACCTTATTGGGAAATGGGTCATACTGGATTAGAGTGGGCCCTAATCCAGACATCATCCTTATGAGAAGAGAAGACACACAGAAACACACAGACAACACAGACTGCCAATGTAAAGACTGTGGCAGAGACTGGAGGGTTGTAGCTACAAGCCAAGGAGCTCCAAGGATTGCCAGCAACCAAGAAAAACTGGAAGAGACAAGGAAAGATCCTCCCCCAGAGCCTTCAGAGTGAGCATGGCCTTGATTTCAGACTTCCGGCTTCCAGAACTGTGAGACAATAAACTTCTGTTGTTTTAAGCCAATTTGTGGTACTTTGTTACAGCAGCTTTAGGAAACTAACACAGATGGTAATCGCTAACCTAAAACAGGGATGGGGGAAGCTGAAAGGTGGTGAAAGAGCATGGGAAGGGTGGGGAGCTGGTCAAAGCCAGTCTGACTCTCCTTTGCCCACTACCTAAGCATACCTAATTTTTCTCCAAGGACTTACTAGGAGAGCTAAGTGTTCATTACCTCATTGTCCCACAAAATAATTCAGTGACCTAGGTCCCTGTTATTATCCCCATTTTACAGTGAGAATACTCAGATTTCAATCAGTTATACACTTAAGAATGGCCAAGGAACCAACAGAATCTGATCCCTGAAAGGACAAAGCACATTTAGTCTAATATCTTAGATTTACACACAGGTAAACAGAAAGGTGGTATGACTTGCCCAAGGCCACACAGCAAATAGCTAAGAACAGAAACTGAAATTGAATTCAAGCATCTCTCGTGTCCTGATTTCTTGTTTTTGCCATTACACACAAGCCAGTATCCTGCACTCTCCACAGAATAATTGTCTTAAAAGAAGGGAGTCACTTAAGGCACCTTAATGCCAAATCCCAAAGAGTTTCACAAAGATGGGGAAGGAAATGGCTTTCTTAGATTTTTACAGGATGCTGGCATCTCCTTTCCTGTCAAAAAGCAAAAAAGTAGATGGTCATTTTGACTTGAATCTAAATCAAGACCCCCTCCCCACTCCCAGTCAAGTTTTCAAGGTCCGACTGAGCTCACTTGGTCTTGCTTAAACCATAGGGTCACTGAGGTATTCTCATTAGCATGGCTGCAAGGAAAAACTCAACTTTCAAAAGTCCTGCCCACAAAAAAGAGTAAACTAGACCTATAGAAACAGACACAAAAAAGCAAGCTTTAAGGGGCAAAAGCAAGTATGAACTAATTAAAAACAAATTTATATATGTTTGTGTACATGGGAGTGAGGGGAAAGCTCCAGAAGTACATTCAGTAAGTGATTAACAAAGGTTATTTTCCAGGATGTGAGAATTGAGGAAGGGGACATTTTTTATCCTCTAGCCTATAATGTTTATTTATTTTTTTTTTTTTTTACACTGATCATTTAACAACATTACACTTAAAACTCTTTTTTTTTCTTTTGGCCACATCACGCAGCTTGCAGGATCTCAGTTCCCCAACAGGGACTGAACGCAGGCCACAGCAGTGAAAGCCCTGAATCCTAACCACTGGACCACCAGGTAACTCCCTACACTTAAAACTCTTAAATAGATGAAATATCCAGAATCAGTAAATCCATAAAGACAGAAAGCAGACTGTGGGGGAGGGGGAAATGGAGACTGCTGATGGGTACAAGGTTCTGCCTCAGGTGATGAAAAAGTTCTGAACTAGACAGAGGTGGTGGCTGCACAGCACTGTGAATGTACTTAATACCACTAAATTGTACACTTTAAAATGGTTAAAATGGTAAATGTTTCTTCCTTCAAGATTCTAAACTGGTGATCTGGTAATTATAATTAATTAACTAATGAATACGATAAATGTTGTATATAATTTACCGCAATTAAAAAACATAGGGACTTCTCTGGTGGTACAGTGGTTAAGAATCCACCTGACAGGGGCTTCCCTGGTGGCGCAGTGGTTGAGAGTCCGCTTGCCGAGGCAGGAGACACGGGTTCATGCCCCGGTCCCCTGGGCACATGCCACGGAGCGGCTGGGCCCGTGAGCCATGGCCGCTGAGCCTCTGCATCCGGAGCCTGTGCTCCGCAACGGGAGAGGCCACAGCAGTGAGAGGCCCGCGTACCGCAAAACAAAACAAAAGAATCTGCCTGACAATGCAGGGGACACAGGTTCAAGCCCTGGTCCAGGAAGACCCCACATGCGGCAGAGCAACTAAGCCCATGCGCCACGACTACTGAGCCTGCATTCTAGAGCCTGCGAGCCACAACTACTGAGCCCGCATGCCTAGAGCCCATGCTCTGCAACAAAGAGAAGCCTCCACAATGAGACGCCCGCGCACCACAACGAAGAGTAGCCTCCGCTCACTAAAACTAGAGACAGCCCACGTAGCAATGAAGACACAACGCAACCAAAAATAAATAAATAAATAATTTTTTAAGAAAACCAAAACCATACATTACAAAAGAAAGGAAAAAATAGGTTTTTGATAAAAGCTAAAACCTAGCCATCTGGAGACTGACTTACTTTGGGGACTGTCTCTAATCCCAGGGGCTCTGGTTACCATAAGCCACCATTAGCAGCAATCTCTGAGGTCCCAGAGAAAGAGAGAGAAGGAAAGAAGACATCATCTTTTTGCAACACAAGCCAAAGATCATAAGTGATAAACCGTCAAGGGTGAACCACCACTGGTGAGAAACACAAATCACTCAATGGTAGTGGAGGCAGTGGGCATCGGCTAAGAATTCTGTCTTGGACCCACATTCCTCAGCTGACTTTTAGTTCTCAGCCAGTGTAAAAGAAACCCCAACATCTGAGAAGAGTGAACAAAGGGACCTAAGCGTGCAGCCAGGAAGAAGCTGCTCACCTTCTGTGACAACACTCACTCTAGAGGCCAGTCTTGGGTTCAAAATCTCCTCTGGGTCTCCAGGGACTGGGAGGGACTGGGGCTAATGGCCTGGCCAGAGAGCAAGGAAGTAGCTCTATCTACCTACTCTGGAAAAGACGAGCTGTCCACTTCCCCCATACAGGCCACACAGCACTCCGAGGTGCTAGCAGAGGCTCCAATTTTCATGGGGCTCTAAGGAGACCTGTCCACTCAGCTTATAAGCTCTTTAGCCTGAAAAAGGCCCTCCTCAGACAAGGCTCAAGACCATAAATATCTCTGGAGACAGGTAAGTTCAATAAGTAAGCTAAATGGTTAGATTATACTAAAAAGAGATGTGTGAGCCAAATGGTAAGTAGACATTAGGGAGACAGTAGGGAGTGGTGGGGACTGAGGCGTATGAGATCACCTGCTACTCACTTCCTGCTGCTTGTAGCCAGTCAGGAACATGAGCCAGGATAGCCAGGATATTTTATATAACTTTCTTGACTTTAATTTATTCTCCTGATTTTTTATTGCTAGCAAGTAATTACAAAAATATGTTCAATACTATACAGGCCAAATGCAATGCCTAGAGGCTGGATTTGGCCCTGGGACTGCCAATTTACAACTTTAGTCCCAGGACCAAACAAATCTGTTGCTTGTTCTGTAAAGGAAGTCCAAACTCACCTTATTACCTTCCCCCTAAATTCAGAGTCACCTCTGAGAAGAGAGAAAATCACTTTCTCCATAGCGGCCAAAAAAGCAGTCTAGTGTGTGAGCGCATGGACTCCCCCATTGAGCAGTATGTGTGGCCTTGGGCAAGTTACTTAACCTATCTGTACCTCAATCTTCTCATCTGTAAAATGGGGCTAACAAAAGTACCACAGAGGATTGCTAGGAGGTTTAAATGAGTTTATATATGAAAAAGATCTACAACAACAGACAGTAATTGAGATTCATTACCACATATTATCATGAGCTGCCACTGAACCCCATGGTGGCGGTTGGGGAGGATGCAGACTGGGATCCTTGAAATTTGTCTAAGCCCCTACCCTAGGCCTCCTTCACACCATCGCGGGGCCTAGGCTGAATCCAGTCTCAGAGGTCGATCAGGTGGGTACAGGTGAGGGATACAAGGGTCTCAGTCCTATCCCTAGAAAGAAATCTGACCAACCAGGAACACTGCACATAAACATAACGAAGTAAAAAAGGCTCTTCACAAGCACAGAACAACATTTCCTCTTCAGATGAATGTTTTTTTTTTAACTCATTTACAACATTTTGGAACCTTAATGCTATTAGTGATTTTATTATTGATGAAAATAGCTTGCTTTCACTTTATAGGATCTTAGAAGAAAAAAGTAGCCACATGACAGAAGTCTAAGGTTTCCTTTAGGAAACCCAATATTTCCTTTAGGAAACCCAAAAACTCCATTCCACAAGATTAGAGGTTCTTATTCTGAGGTCCAGGAATAGGCTCAGGAGTCCAAGACCCCCTGATATTGCACACAAAATTTTGTGTGTATAAGCGTATTTTCACAAAACTCTCAAGAGAGGTCAGCAACCTCCAAAACAGTCAATGAAAAAGACCTATTTGAAAGT
Organism: Neophocaena asiaeorientalis asiaeorientalis; assembly: GCF_003031525.2. Taxonomy (NCBI): domain Eukaryota; kingdom Metazoa; phylum Chordata; class Mammalia; order Artiodactyla; family Phocoenidae; genus Neophocaena; species Neophocaena asiaeorientalis. The sequence continues at coordinate 6,546,419 of NW_020174645.1, read as the reverse complement.
AAAGATTTGTTTTGTCGGGACATTGACCACAGAGTTCTTTTACCTGGCAATTCCCCAGAGTTATAAGATTTTAATTTTGTGGCACCTATAGTGGGTACACCTGCTATATATATAAAGTAAGACATAACCTGGATTAAAGATCCTGTACACCAGTTCCCTCTGCTGGTGGTACCTGTTAAGCTACCTGATTGGGCCCCAGCTCTCCCCTCCACTAGACCCCAAGAGTTCAGTGCCTGATCACTGAGCACCTCAAGGGCAGCAGAACAGTCTTAATATTTCTAGATTCCAGGGCCTGACACAATGTTTTCTAAACAAACAAATATACAAATGAACTAATTAAGTCCTCGGTTGAGTCTGCAGCCATTAAAGAAGAGACAAATTCAGTTTCCAACCACAGCAGGCAGCTGGATTCCAATGTCTGAGAATCAGACATTGGAGAAGGAAGCCCAAATGTCTCTGAGGCCTCACATCAAAAAGCCTTACCAATGCTGAGACAGGAGGCAGTTAGTTCCAAGTAGTGATATCCACACAGGCACCCTGGAGGCTTCATCCCAGCCCTACTATCTACCTGCTCTGTCACCTTAACCTCCCTAAGTCTACTTCATCATTGGTTAAGTGCAGATGATATGGGTACCTACCACTTCCCTAGCACTGGTACCTGGCAGGTGGTAAGCTTTCAACAAATGTTATGATTACGACAAGACAAGGCCTCCCAATGTATTTCCTGTTTCTTAAATACATTGCACGTTTGCACTCTGCCTAGAACATCCTTCCCCATCTGGAGGACTCCTACGCAGTCTCTAAGGCCCAACTCAAATTCTCACTGCATAACTGTCCCAGAGCCCTGGCCCCTGGTGTGGCCAATAAGTGTCCCCTCACACCACTCCCATGCCCTGGGTACACACTGTGGCACTCAATTCCCTGTCTCCTAATTTCTTTTTTGTTTGTTTGTTTTTGGCCACACTGCACGGCTTGCAGGATCTTATTTCTCAACCAGGAATTGAACCCGGGCCACAGCAGTGGAAGCACCGATTCCTAACCACTGGACCACCAAGGAATTCCCTCCTGATTTCTTTCTCTGCCTGCTTCCCGTCCCCCCATGGCCAACACAGCTGGTGCTCAATGAGTTTGCTCAATAATTAGGCTCTACTTGGAGACCTCTGAATCCTGGGTGGCCAGGTGGCTCTTAACTGGCTACCTACAAGACAATCGGGATGTACAACCTGCTCACATGCTCCAGGGGAAGCCAGCCCAGAGCAGCAAGTCTTCCTGACCAGGATGGAGGAGTCTGTCCCCAGGCCCAGAAACAGCACCACCAGTGCACTGTAGGCAGTAACGCCTACTTCCCTTGAAGCCTCAGATTTTCAACAAGTCCTGAGAGAAAGTTCATTGTCCACTGCAGAGCCAGCTTCCACCATGAGATCCCCCTGCAAGTCTCAACAGTGGCCTCTGCTGGGACACCCTAGATGGGCTTGCTTAGACCAAAGGCCCCTCTCTGCACATGGACGTACCCCCAGGACAGTCTGCACCAAGCCCCCCAGAGCTGAGCTGCCCTCAGGAACCTGCCCAGCCCTCCTCAGCTGCCCAGCCCAAGGTGACCCCCTGCCCACCTTCACGCCCTCCAGGAGTGCCTGGGGGTCCTCGATGCCCTCAGGAACACACTTCTTGTTCTCCGGGAGGGATTCAAGTTTCTCCACCAGAGCTTTCAGGCCCTTCAGTTCAAACTCGGTGAGGTGGGTCCATTTGGCAGAGACCTCGGTGGCGGGAGAGCCGGTGGGCGTCTTGGGGTAGTCTATGGGCACCGTGGCGGACTTCACGCTGTCTTCTGACTCATTCGACAAAGTCCTTTTGAGGAACCGCATGGCAGGTGCTTTGGGCTTCTTCCCGGGGGCCTCCGGGTCCTCGGAGGGGGTGCTGCTGGGCGAGGCAGGGCCATCGGTGGGAGCTTTGGGCGTCTTATCTGCACCCTCCTCCTCTTCCTCCCCCTCCCCCTCCTTCTCCTCCTCCTGGGGCTGCTGCTCACAGGACTCCTCCTCCATCTCCAGCCAGGAATCAGATGAGAAGCCGTCTATGCTGGGCTTTCTTGGGGCATCTACGGGGTGGGGAGGCGGGGAGAATGTCACAAGAAAGACTGAGATGAACACCCCAAACTCCCTGTTGGAAGTAACCAGGACCCCCACGCACTATCCCTCCCCTTTACCCTGCAGATCGAGCTCTTTTGACAATTCTAACGGCCTCTGCCTCCCTCAGGCTCTAGAAAGGCTAGGGTCAGTCAGAGCTCTGCTTTTTCCCAGCCGTGTGTACCCTGACAGGTTGCCTCACCTCTCTGAACACACCTGGCATTGTACCTTTCAGTATGTAAAAATAAGGCAAAAAGAGCACATATTTTATGATTCCATTCATATGAAATGTCCAGAACAGGAGGAAATCTATAGAGAATGAAAGTAGATGAGTGGTTGCTTAGGGCTGAGGGCATGGGCGTGGGGTGAGAGGAGGAGGGGGTAGCTCAAGAGTACAGAGTTCCTTCTGGGATGATGAAAATGTTCTAAAAACTGACTGTGCTGATGTTTGCACAACCCTGGGAATAGACTAAAAACCACTGAATGGTACACATTAAATGGGTGAATTGTATGATATATAAACTATATCCCAAGAATGCTGTTTCAAAATATAGGCAAAGAATACTTCCCCTGGAGGCTTGTAGTGAGGATTAAATAAGGCATCACAGAGCACAGTTCCTGGCACACAACTAGCACTCAAAAAAAGTGAGGTGTCTCCCGAACGTCCCCCCTTCTCTTTGGCAGATGGACTGGAGAGGCAGGGGGAAACAGTGGCAAGAAAATTTAAGAAAAAAGTGGGCACCAATGACCCAAGCATTGCCTCAACATTTCCTCTCTAGCCTGGAATGAAATCGGGAACTTTCTTCTATGGCCCTAAATTTCCAAATGAGAGAAGTGACCCTCAGTTGCCTGGTCCTGGGGACCGCCACAAAATCAAGCCTCTGGTCCCCACGGGAACGTGTAGCTACTGCAACAACAGAGGTTGTCACACTACTTCACAGTCATTTCCCATCTCCTATCGGCTGGAAACTTCAGAAGAGCCAGCTGTAGGATTTTGGTATTTTTCAACGCCTGAATCATCTAACAGGAATGAAACTAACAAGAGAACCACCCCCACCCCACCCCACCCCCAGCCAACAGAACTGAATTTCCAGGAGGCACTCCCCAGTAAAGACCCCAGGAGAAACATTTCCCCATCACATGTCTGCCCTGAAACCCCTAACGTCAGGAGGGGAGTCAAGGGAAGGAAGGAAGAGGCTTAGAGTGAGAAAAAAAAAAAAAAAGAATCTAAAACTCTTGGAGATTGCAGGAAAAATCGTGCAGACCCTAACAGAGGCAGACCAGTCACGTTTTTCTATCCCATGATGAGAAAGATGCAGTGAATGAGGCACCGTGACTCTAGCATCCAGGAAAACCCTTCGGCAGTAACAGCGCAGAGGCAGAAGGGAAGAAGCATGTTCTTCCTACAGATCGCTCTTCGGGGCTGTCACAGCTAGATGTAACTTTAGGGCGGGTGCCTGTGAGTCAAGACTCAAGGACTGAGCCATTTTGGGGGGGTGATGTCCCTTTAAGTAATGGCAGCGTGGCAGGGCATTGCAGCTGTGGCTTATAAACGCTCTCTCCCTGCCTCTGTCAAAACCACCCACTGCTCTGCCAAGCTTGCATCCCCAGCCCTGGTCACCCCTCCCTCTGGCTTATAGCTGGCCTGGGTTTTGAGGGACTGGCTGCATTTCTTAGGCCTGCTTCTATATAGACAAAAACCTAACCCCCAACACAGGGAAAAAAAAGAATCAGCTGGTGTCCAGGGAGGGATTCAAAAAAAGAACCAGGATTCTTTGCTCTGTAGGGAGCCTGTCTCAGCAACCATGCCCAGGACTGGCCCCACCCCACATCTGCATAGTCAACTAGCAAGACCTGGGGGCCCCCAAGATGACTCTGTTGGGGTCACAATTTCCTTCTCTTGGACTCTGTATTCCAAGTGGGAAACTGACAAGGATGGCTTCCTCTCCCCTCCTCAAGGGTCTCTAGGAATCTTATGACATTCAGGCTCAAAAGAATTCCCAGAACCCAGGACTCCCAAAGCCCCACTGAAAAAAATTATTCCTGCCCCAGCTGAGCCGTCGAGGCAGTCGGACTGCAAGGCTCACTCACCAATAAGCATTGATTCTCTCTGGTATTCCTGAGTGAGGTAGGACCGCTGGGTCACACAGTACACGTATCTCTCCAAGACATACCAGCACATCTCATAGTAGAAGGGGTAACGGAATTTGGGCTGCACCTGAAAGCAAAGATCCAGGTGCACAGGTCAGTTTCTGGACGGCAGAGGGGAAAGGAGGGAGAGAAAGGCACTGGGGTTGG
>NW_020174645.1:6517131-6541941 GCF_003031525.2 Neophocaena asiaeorientalis asiaeorientalis | reverse complement strand
GCACTGGGGTTGGGGGAGGGGAAAGTTCCTGGGGGTGGGAGTTATTTTCATAATCTTAGCAAGAGCACAAATGATGGGAAGGAAAAATGGGGGGTGGGCTGGAGGGAAGTGCTGGAAGGGGCAAGATACCAGCATGCACAAATGAGGAGGAAGAGCGGGTGAAGAGGCCTATGTAAGAGCATCATTTCAAAGGTCCCTGAGCTTTGCACAGGGAAAGCTGTACGGGGTCCACTTTGTGCTTCTGTGAGATGCAGAGAAAAAGAGTTGTCCCCTGACCTGCTGACAGAGGGTGCGGTACCTGCGGATGCGAGCCCCTGCCTGATTCTAGCTACAACAGGCACAGGCTCCTTGCTGGTTCTCCAAAATTCTTGCATTGACTCTACTACCCCTCCCTCCCACCTTGAAAAACAGAAATCAAACCCCAAACCTTACCCATTTGCAGAGACAGGCAGTCAAGCATATCCAGTACCCAAAGAGGGAGGCCACAGGAGGCGGACCAATGAGGATGGAGGGGGCGTGGCCTCTCCTACCACAGGGGTGGGGCCTCAGAGGGGTCCACCTCCTGCTCCTCCCCCACAACACCTGGCACTTCCAGCCTGTATCTCCACAGATGACTCCCTCTGACACAAGTTCCTGGTGTGACCCTGGACCATCCTAACACTGGGGAACACAACCCAGGGTCTGGAGCAGCAGTCCAGCTGGAGATCCCCTTTTGGCTGTTTCTTACAGGGGAGGAAGTATAGGTGCAGAGAGCTTTGTGCATCAGAGCTGTGAAAAGGCCCAGCCCCAGGGGGATTCTGATGGGTGGCAGCACGGGGTCTACACCGATGAGATGGCAGCAAGACATGGGGAGGAAGAAATACCACTGATGGCCCTGGCACAGGAACAGCCTTTCAGAAACTACATGCCGAGCAGGCATGGGTGGTGGGAGGTGGTCCCTGTCTCCCATGTCTGGGCCCTCTTCTGCGAGGCCACACATGGATCCCACAGGTCCACACTCACTCCTGGACCCTCTCACCAAGGGTGGGTCTGCCTTGAGGGACCTGTGCAGGAGCCAGATACCCCTCCTCACCTCTCCTGTCCTCCAGGAACTCAGGGAGTTGGATGTCAAGGAAGCACACTCTCCCACCTTGCTTTGCTCACAACCAACAGGCGACATTCTACATCTGGGAGGAAGGCGAATTGAATACAAGCTCACCTAGGTGCTCCATCTGCCCTAAAATACTATTTTCCTGTGTCTCTCAGTGCCCACCTGGAAAAGACCCCCACCCTGCCCTCTGAGAGTCTCAGCTCCAGTTCCCCATCCACCCCAGGCCCCACTGACTCAGTTTCCAGCTGCGAGGCCTTTTTCCCACACTGGGGGCGCCTCGCTTCTCCCATCTGCGTCCTGGGTCCATTTGACCTCCCTGCCTCTGGTGGATGGTGTGCTTTGGAATGAGATCCTGGCCGCCACATGCTTTTGAGCTCCTCGGGGGGATGCATGGAGTTGGGAACATCATCTAGCGGTTTCCTTGGCTCCAGCTACTTTCCCGAGAACCCCAGTTTTATCGCTGGGAGAGTATTAATCTTTTTCCAGTCATTGAATCAGTGTCCTCCAGAGTTTGAAAAGGAGAAAAAGGCTCTTTGGCCTGAGGCAGACCCTGTCCTCCTGTGAAGAGAGTTCGGGGAGGGGGCAGTTCTCAGCCCCACCCCCACTCCAGAACAAGGGCCAAGCAATTTTGAAACAAATCATCAAAACCTACAGAGCAGGCTGAGGACAGGCAGGCCTGCCTCTTCTCAGACCCTCACTCACATCTCCCGACTTGATTGGTAAAACACTCAAGTTACTTTTGACTTTTCAAATTTGGGAAACCATCTGAGCCAATCTGCCCTGATGGGCACCATGGCGCCTGAGAATCTTTCTAGGTTAGGAAAAAAAAAATTTTTTTTTTTTTGGCTGTAGTTCAGGAGAGGAAGATAAGTCTCCCCTCATTGTTGCTGAACCCAAGGGAAACCAGCTGGGTGAAAACAAATGCTGATGAAGGAATTCAAATTCTTTTTCGTTTTATTTTTTTTAATTTTTTTTTTTTTTCCAAGAGAGCACCACAGGGAACAAAACTTGCAAAGAATTGACTTACAAACAGGTTGTCGCCTTCCACCCTTCGCCTTCAAAAGGTTTCAGCCACATGCCTGGGAACATTAAACACACGATTGCTCAACATTATTTGTTGACAGCTTCAGAGCCTCATCAAATTGAGTTGTTCACCGAAAGGCAAGGCAGTCAGAAAGCAGGCCATGCTCCCAGCCTGGGGGTGGGTAATCAATCTATCAGTGGGTCTCAAGGGGTCAGTTTGAGTTCCCCAAGGTTCATTTGAGTGGCACCTGGCCTAAGCCCTTCCTCTTAGAGCTGAGTGACCTTAGGAGATCAGAACCAAAGATGTTTTGGTGCGTCTACAACTCCCAGGTCTCAAGGACTTGAAAAACTAAAATATCAGGGTGGGTGGGAAGTGTCTTAAAATTTGTTTTTCTCCTGGAAAAAAAAAAAAAAAACCAATGAAAAAAAAAAAAAGCCAATGGAAGAAAAAAAAATCCAATGGTAGGGGAAAGGTGAGAGGAAGGGTAAATTATTTGCAATTTCCAAATAGATTCACTGGCTGAGAGGGAATAGGGCATGTTGGCATTACCTTTCCTGAGAAGGCTGCTTTCACTAGAGCCATTAGGGGAAAAAAAAAAAAGATAAATATAAGAGAGATGGCAGTTTAATGATCAATTGGACCATTCCTATCCCTTATCAAGCTAACTGGAGTTAAAAATATGTAGTGAGAGTTGTCGAGATGTTATCTTCAAATAATAAACATGCAACACAACCATTCTTTGGTGTAGCTCTTCACCCCTCTGCTTATCTTTAGAATGAGAGGGGAAAGATTTAATCTACAAAAGGGGGTCGGGAAATGAAAAACCCCCCAGTCCCAGAACGCCTGCACCTGTGCGTGCTTGCCTTATGGACAGCAGGGTAAAGTCACCTATCACGCAGCCCAGAAAAATTCAAATCATGAGAGCAAGACATGCTTCCTACACATAGGAGAACACTGGGGTTCCCCTGGTCTCTATGGGGAGGTCCCCCACCTTGGGCCACAAAAGCAAATTATCTTTCTAAAACAAACCCACACCATGGGGCTTAGAGACTGACAGTTTCCTCTGTCCCACCCTCAGCATTTGGTTTCCAAGCAAAGCCATGTTTTAGGACTCTTGAAAAACTATTTTTAAATGGCCATAACCTTCTTAAGAAAGCTCGCAGGGATATAAAGAATTAAGTTGTAGCGAGCTGACAAGGAGCCCTGGCATTTTATCTGGCTTCCAGTGCTCTCTCTTCCCAGCATCTTTTGTCTGCCTTGGCTCCTAAGACATAAACAATTGGGCCTTGTAGCCAAGCCCTCTCCAAAGACCAGAAATCAAAGCAGATTAAACAGCCTGCCACTGGTTCCCGCCCAGCCTGCCTGCCTGCCCGCCTGCCCCCTGCCCGTCCACCTGCTTCAGGAAACCAGATGGGGTGCCCACTGAGACAACAGGGACAGTGAGCCTTGGGGGAGGGGGAGCTGCCATACTCATCTCCACGTGGGTGCGATATTCCATGGCAGCTCAGCATGGTGCTCGGGGTTCTACTCCATTACCCTCCCTCCCACCTCCCACAGACAGGGGAGGGGATCCGGGCTCCTAACGGAATGATGGGGCCCAAATCCACTGAGATGTATGATCCAGATTCCCTGGGGGAGGGGGACGGCTGCCAAGTGAGTTGCTGAAGCCTTTAGAAATCCCAGCCTGACTCTGGCTTTCAGGAATTGCCTGGAAAGTTGTGGGCTTGACTTTTTTCTCCTTTTCTATCCCACACCTACTTGTCTGCTCACACACAAACTGACCCATTCTTCAGGGATGGCCAAACAACAGTTGGCCAGAGTCCCAGACAACACTTGACCCAGATGATAATATGACCACTCATACCCAAATGGTGCCTTTCTCTAGAACGCCACAGGGCAGCATCCCCCAGACCAGGGCAGGGATTGGCCTCCCCGCCAGACCGGGAAAGGGATGGTAGGCAGGCAACAGAAAAGAGAGGCACAAAAATCCTCAAAGCAAGACCCAGTCTCCGCGGATCTGGGCATCCCAGCAGCAAACTAGCCTATCTGAAGAATGTGCATTTGACCTTGTTAACACACCTACCTGCCCACTGAATATGGTTCAAAGTGGTCCCCAGGAAACTCTTGGAAGAGGTCCCTCAACACTGGGGCTATTAAAAAGGTCAGATGCATACACACTGGCTAAGACTTTGACTCATGTATGTGATTCCATGCAGACCAAGGCCTGGAAACAAGACCAAGAAAGGCATGAACCCTGGGCACAGAGCATCTGCTTCTATGAGATGTTTCCTTAGGGTCCGGGCATGACAACCCTCTCTGGGAAAAAAGTCAACTCCAAGGCAAAGCCCAAGAAGACCAGGTGTGGTCTATCCATACAATGGAATATGATTAAGCCATAAAAAGGAACAAAGCACTGACAAATACCACAACGTAGATGAACTTGAAGACACGATGTTAAGTGAAAGAAGTCAGACCAAAAGGACATTTTATATGATTCCATTTACATAAAATATCCAGAACAGGCAAATCCATAGAGATAGAAAGCAGACCAGTGACTGCCAGAGGCTGGGGAGGGGGGACTGGGGAGTGACTGCTACTGAGTATGGGGTTTCTTTGGGGTGATGAGAATGTCTTAGAATTAGAAATGATGGCTGGACAGCACTGTGAATGTGCTCAATGCCACTGAGTTGTGCACTCTGTGTATGTGGATTATATCTCAATTAAAAAAAAAGAAAGACAGAAGCAATATTTGAAGAACTATAAGAGAAAAGAAGAAGTAGGCCCTTTTTGCACCAGTTTCCCACTCTCAGACCTGTCTCAAATGCCTGGGGACACTGGGTCAAGTTCCAGCAAGGAAGAGCCAGTGCTTTTCAGAGGAACCTCATGGAATGGAACAGAGCACGGCAGAGGGCCCATTGTCAGGTATCTGAGCCTTGGCCCCTGCTCCTAGGGCATGGGGCTGGGGGTGGGATGCAGTGTCTGAGAAACCATCAAGGAGAAAAGGGGACCGCCCCCCCGCCAGCCACAAGCAGACATTGAGGCAGAACTCAGATAGTCCCTGGGGGACTCACAGACACTGGCTTCCTCAGGGTCCTACATCACATCTGGGGCCCCCACATGGTCAAGACCTGACCTACCTTCCAAGGTCCAGCCCCCCGCCCCCCACTCCAAACCACCACCACAACAACCATGAAATCCCCCCACTCCCTCACATCCCTTCATACACGTGGGAAGAAGGAAGAGGCATGGTTCCTGACATCTCACGGTGCTTTCTCAAGAGATACTTCCTCTTCAACAGGGGGTTTCGGCTGTCACCAGCCTGGAGGTGAACAGAAACTCCCGGGGCTCTGGGTGGGGCTCTCGCGGGCACCCCCTGCCCTGCAGAACCAGGACCAAGACCCAGCTTGAGGCAGGGAGCAGGAGGGACAAGGGACCAGAAAGGACTTCGGAATGACCGTCCCATGCGCCCCAAGCACCAGGCAGAGCTCGGGGGCCAGTGTGGCCATGAGAAGAAAAGGAAGCCGCCTCACCCGCGTTCTGTCCTCGATCTCATAGATCCGCAGCTGCATGGGCACGTTGAAGCTGTGCAGAATGTTTCCGCCGAACACCAGAGAGTCTACGGGGGTGTAGACTGCATGGATCCAGCCTGGGGTGGGGAGGGCACAGAGAGGGTCAGCCACTGGCCCTTTGGGGGCCCCCATTATGCCCACATGCAGGAGGGCACAGGAGGCCCAGGTGAGCACCCAGGGCCAGAGGGAGGATGCTCGGGCTGCCTGACACAGAGGGCTGAGGTCCTGGCTGGCCTAGAGGACCCAGACCCGCAGCCCCACTGACTGCTGCTGGCAGTGACCCCTGGCTAGCTCAAGTCGGTCCTGGGCAACTGCAGACCAACCCCCTTGTCCTGAAGACCTTGGTGATGAAGTGTTACAGTGGACCTGGCTGCAGCAGCCAACAGAGAGGCAGGCCCTGTCCCTCTCCCCTGCAGGCCAGGGAGCTGAAAACCCCTCATTCAGGCTACTCATATGTCCTTAAGCCTTTTCCTCATCATCCCAGCGACCGTCCATCTCAGGAGGTGTCAAGGATTGCTCGGGGCCACAACTAAGGGTCATGACATCCCGCCAGAACCCAGATGCCTTCTCTGCCCGAAGCCACCTCGTGCCATCAAAATCCTCCAAGGCCCATTTCCAGGCAGTCTCCTCTGCCACATGACACCTGCAGAAGCTCTGCTTCTGCTCTGCCCCAAGTCTCTCTCCTGCTGACTGCAGCTTATTAACACCTTGGGGCACGGCTTTTTCATCTCCCTGAGCTCCTGGCCCAAAGGCTGGCACTGCAATCATGAGAAGGATAACTGAGGACTACCTTTGTGCCAGGCACTGGCCTGAGGGCTTTACAGGGCTCCTCTCATTTAATCTTCACAAGATCCCTCCAAGGTGCATGCGACGTTCACCCCCAAATTACGGACGAGAAGGCTGAGCCACAGAAAAGTGAAGTCACTTATAAGGACTGGGAGTTGGCCTCCGCTTGGTCCATGAAGGCTAGAGACAAAGCAAGCCGCCTAATTCCTTCAGCGATGGACTGAATGTGTGTCCAGTGTTCAACAGTCCTCCATGCAGCTCCTGGCTACCATACTGGACAGTGCAGAGCGAGGGGAGGGGTGGCATTATAATCCACTCCCAGTTACAGGTGCTGAAACCGAGGCTCCGAGAAGGAAGTCACTTGCTGAATGATGTCACAGCAGGTGAGTGACAGCGGCTCCATTTTTAACTGCCATGCTGCACTGCCGCTACATCACAGGCTTATTAGCACAGGCCTGGGAGTCCCGGGAGACAGGCCTGCGAACACGGAGGGGAGGCAAAAAGGGAACCAAGAAAGACAGAGGCGAAGACAAGGACAGGCAGAGGCCAAGGGACTCACGGTGAAAGACAGAGGGTCAGCAGAGGGGAAAGGGGACAGACAGGGGGGCAACCTGAGATCCCAAGCCCTCTCCATAACCCTGAGGCTAATTCATTCACTCGGAGGCAAAGTATAGAGGCCTCCCCGCCCACGCCGAGCGGGAGCAGTTCCAGCCTCTTTCCTCGGTGAGCCGAACACGCCAGCCCTGAGTCACGGGCAGCCACGGGTGGCCACGGCTGCCGGTAGCCGGGCTGCCACCTGGGAAGAGAGCTCGGAGGCTGCGAGGCCACTGCTGGCATCTGTGTCAACACTCTGGGCGGCGGGCCCTCCCCTGCTGGGGACAATCGGTGGGACAGAGCTGGTGGCGCTCAGGGGCGGGCAGGGGCAACCCGCCAGCCAGGAGCACAGGAGCGAAGGCTTTATGTAACCTGCTTCTGCGGCTACCCGCCCACAGCTCTGGCTGCCGCTCTGCCCGCCAGGTGTGCCCTTGCGGGGCTACCTGGGCTCCTTCCCCACCACCTCCCTGCCCCCTGCCCTGCCCCGTGCAGCAGTGCGGCTGCGCCTCTAAAGTCCCAGTTTCCCGGTTTCCGGGACTTCCCTGGCGATCCAGTGGTTAAGACTCCGCGCCTCCACTGCAGGCGGCACAAGTTCTATCCCTGGTCCAGGAACCAAGATCCTGCAGGTCCCGTGGCGAGGCCAAAAAAAAACAAAAAAAACAAGTCCCGTTTTCCACATCTGCTTCAGCCTCTCCGCCTCAGCTGTGTACCAGCTGATATTCTCAACTGTACGTTTTTTTTTGTTTCCACCAAGCGGAGCCACACTGTCTATTACTATTGTTGTTACCACCATCAGCATTATTCAAGCAACATTTCCTAAGACTGGGACCTAGGACAGCCTGGTTTCAAGCACATGCTCATGGTAGGGTGAAGCCTGAATGGGACAAAGGTTCCTGGGTCCCTTTCCTCTGCTCCTCGCATGCCCACCTAATGCCTATGAAAGCCCACGTCCAGGGGCCCGGGTTGGAGACTGTCCCCAGTGCTGACTCACCACGTGGCCTGGGGCACCTGCCTGTCCCCTCTCCTGGCTTCCAAGTGCCCGTGTGAAATGAAGAAGACCACTGCTTCCCTTGTAAGAACTCAAACCGTGTAAGCAACTGCCGCTGATATTTGTGGTAGTCCTGTCCATCACGAGGGCTTTGGAAAGAACGGCACCCTCGTCAATCTGCATTCATCAGCCCCGGACTCTCCCTTCTGGAAACGCAGACTCACTTGACTTACATCTATTCCCCTGATGTGAGAGGTGCTGTTGCAAGGAGAAGGGCAGGGAATCTGTACTGACATTCCAGGGGTTCTAGAAGCTTCTCTCCACTCTCCTCTCCTCCCCAGGCCGGTGCCTCGCAGGTAGGTCAGGCAGCCTGGCCTGGATTAGAGTCACTGCCCAGCCCCTGCCCCCAGCCCTCCTCACATCTGCTCCGTTACTTAAACACTTGCTTCTAGGACTTCCCTAGTGGTGCAGTGGTTAAGACTCGGCGCTTCCACCGCAGGGGGCGCTGGTTCCATTCCTGGTCGGGGAACTAAGATCCCACATGCAGTGCAGTGCGGCCAAAAAATTTTTTAAATTAAAAAAAAGTAAAAAGATTTTTTTTAAAAAAAGTTTTTTAAATAAACAATTGCCTCCGGAAGAACCAGGGAGTGGAAATAAAGCATTCAGAAGCCCCATCTGAATCCACCCTCCCGATACTCATTCATTGCATCCCAGGAAGCACGAGAGAGCAAGTTTTCCCAGACTGGTGACTGCACCGAGGATGCTGGCATCTACCTCCTGCTTCCAGGCCAGAGTCTCCAACAACATGAAGGCGACAACAGAGGCTATCAGGCCACGTGACAAGGGACAGATCCAGCCACGAAAGGAAATCAGGCGACCCACAAAACCAACTGACGGGTATTCTCTGGGACATGAAGGGCCGAGAAGGCCGCGGGGGCACATGGTGTCTGACCCACAGCCCAAACGCTCAGGGTTCGGAATGAAAAGGCCCCTGACTCACATTTGTGTGGCTGCTGCAGGGATAAACCCAAAGGTCCCAGAACTCAGGGGTGCCTCACAGAGGCCCACGGCCCTCAGGAGCATCCACGAATTCCCTGTGCTGGCCCAGGCCTGGGGCTGGGCACTGTGGCTGCCAGGATGAAGCCAGGATGGCCTCTCCTCTCTGGGACCTCATAGCTGGTACCAGGGGCCCAAACTGCCAGGCCACCGGCTGCATCAGACCCAGGGACATGTACAGTTTGACCCACCTGTGTTATCAAAATGGGGAAATTTCGGGCTTCCCTGGTGGCACAGTGGTTAAGAATCTGCCTGCCAATGCAGGGGACACGGGTTCGAGCCCTGGTCCAGGAAGATCCCACGTGCCGCGGGGCAACTAAGCCTGTGCACCACAACTACTGAGCCAGCGAGCCACAACTACTGAGCCCATGTGTTGCAACTACTAAACCCCATGTGCCTAGAGCCCATGCTCTGCAACAAGAGAAGCCACCGCAATGAGAAGCCCGTGCACCGCAACTAACTGTAGCCCCTGCTCGCCGCAACTAGAGAAAGCCTGCGCACAGCAACAAAGACCCAATGTGGCCAAAAATAAAACAATAAATTTTTTTTAAAAATGGGGAAATTTCACAAGGCTATCTGAAGTGCTTTCCTCTCCAGAAAAATGAGAAGCTGGGCCCACCAGGCCCTCCAGCCCTAACTGGCTGGAGCCGAGCAGCAATTCCCCAGTTTCCCAGAGCACCTCCACCTCAGCCTGCTTCACTGCCAGCCCGTCTCTGCTCTGTACCCATTTCACAGATAGATCATCTCAGGTCCAAGAGGTCAGGTCCTATTTATACTGTTAAATAGCTAGGAGTTACTGTTTCTCAGACTTGCCCAAGGCCTGAAGAACCACCACCTCTGAAGCATAGCTAGCACCCAACCCCTTCACCCTCAGACAAAAGAAGAAAAAGATAAACCAAGTCTCACAAAGATACTGTGACACTTCAAATCTTCCTAACCCAATGGCATCCACGAGCTTTCACAGAGCTGATGGGGAAGCTTGAGGCCAGTGTGAGATAGGGCACATCTAAGGTCACACTGTGGAGGTGAAAACCCAGATCAGAGGTGGGAAATGCCAGAATTAGATTCTCCACTTTCCACACCCAAAAGCTCATGTGCAGTGGCGGGATTCCCCAAGGCTCTCTCCCCAAAGCCACATCCCAGCTACCACAAATCTCAGATGTGTGTCTGGTTCAGAGGGTGTGAGGACCCAAGATGCTCAGCTAGTTCAGTGACTCCAAAACTCTGGTCCTTTATTTTTCACTGGTTGACAACAAAATAAGAAAAATGAAGATGGCATAGATTCTCATAAACTCAAACCCATCAAATTTCAAGTAGTGACTGTCCTTTATTCTGGAATTATGTACTCCCATCTTTTTTAGTGTCAGAATAGTCCTCCTTTCATGAAACATCAGCAAAAGTAGCTGACAGGTTGTTTTTTAAATTAGTGCCCATATTTAGCAAAACTACAAGATAATAACGTTGATATCAGTTCCCACCTTTTTTTTTTTAACTTCATGAAATCAACGTCTGGGAACCACATGTACACCCTGCCCTTGAGAAGGTGACAAATTCCAACTGTCCCTTTTTTGCTTCCCAAAATCCAGGAAAAAAATCCTGGTGTCTCACTCAAGACTGTTAGGGCCAAAAGTCTTTTCTGAATTCTAAATAGACTCCTACCAGTTGCAGTTCAAATCCACGTCCCCTCTTCCTGCCTTCAACACACAGTCACACCCCTGCTGGGGCTTAGATGCTGCTTCTTGAGACCTTTTCCAGCTTGCTTAAGGCACCAAAATTAACACCCTTCCCATCCCAGATCGGGGGAAAGCAATGGGCCACCTCTCGGTTCTGAAAAAGGCCCTGCGAGAAAAACGCCTGTCCTCCCAGGGAGGCTAAGGAGGCCTGCACTCAGGGGACAGAGTTGGGAGGGAGCCTGAGGATCCCAGAGTTCAGCCTCACCCTGCCCCCACTGTAGAGATGGGACAGTTGAGGCCCAGAGAGGGGAAGAGATCAGCCCAAAGTCACAAAGACGGCAGCAAGGCCAAGCGCACGCCAGCCTCCCTTTGAATCTACCAGGGCCAATCTTCCCACACCTGCAGTGGCCTTGAACACGCTGCAGGATACCACCTCCTTCCAGGCTGTGCTCCCTAAATGCTGTCCACCAACTACAATTCCCTCCTGTCCCAAGCAGCGGTCCCTCCCCTCCCGGAGTCAAGCAGCTCCAAGGATGCACCTGGGGCCCTGACAACAAAGTCACCCCCACTAAACCCCGCCACCTCCAAATCCCAAACTTCCCTAATAGTGAAATCTCTGCCCAACTTTCTAGAAGAGCCCGCGTGTGCAGGTCCCATCCCCATGGTGGGAACTGCTACCACAACCGCTCCCCCTTCAGTTGACACTGACTTGATGTCCAGACCCAAGGCCAACTCCAGTCCAACTTAAGTGTGACCAGTTTCTCCATCCAATGGATCTTAGTGGCCTCAAAGGAGGCCTTGGACCCTAAGATCCAAGCTTCCACTCAGTGGCAATTTCCCTGCAGGCTCCTTGGCATATGGCCTCTACTTGTGTACCTCCAGTGACGGGGAACTCAGTGCCTAGCAGAGCAACTCATTCCAATACCACTTGGCTATACCCTGTCTTCCAAGATATGATCCTTCAACTGGCCAATGGCCATTACCATACACCTTCACTTCCTGGGTAAAACAACCCAATTCCTCCTTCAAATTCACCTCACCTGATGTGGTATCCAGACTCTTCTCTCTCTCGAGGTTGACTTACCCATGAGGGTAAGTCATTACAACCCACGAGGAACACAGTCTCCTACATGTGGCCTGACCCTCTCACTCTATACAGTGGGACTGTCACCTCCCTCATGCTGGGTAAAACACTTGCACTAAAATGCAGCCTAAGATTCCCAGGTCATCTGCCACATCCACTAGTGACTCAGCCTGTAACTGGCCAAAAGCCCTCAGCCCATCTCCCAGGAGCTGTAGGCAAATAGGTCTCGGTTCACTCAGTCCTCACTACCACCCTGGGAAGTCTTCCATTTTACAGATGAGAACATTGAGGCACTGAGATTAAGTCATTTCCAGGAAGTCAGGCTTGTAAGCAGCAGAGCAGGAATTTGAATTAGGGCGGGGCTTTCTGGCCCCAAGGCCCATGCTCTTAATTATTGCCCTCTGCTATAGTTGTAGTTAATTTTTTTTTTTTAAAGGGGCGAGTCCAAGTACAGAAACTGACCTTGATCCCAATTACATTTCATCTTGTTCTGCAGGAAGGAAGCTGCCACTCTGGGCGCATTCCCCTCTACCCCTTCCCCTGGGCCAACTCCCCCTTCTCCCCTCCCCAGCCATCAGGATCAAGTTGCCCCTCCCCTCCCCACAGGACCACCCTCATCCTCACCCTCAGAAATCTCAGCAGGACATCTTGGAGGAAGGCATTCAAACTTCCCCTGAGGGAGGGCTCTCAGGAGGCTTTCTCCCCAAGAGAGAATTCTAGCCCACAGGCAGGAAAAAACAGGTAAGATGTGAGAGGCTATTTTTCCCTGCAGCCTGAGGCCTGCTTCTCTCCTTCTCTCAGGGACTGCCAAGGGCAAGGAGGCCCAGAGAAACCCCATCACTTGGCCTAAACACCTGGCTGAGGCCACCCCGCCAACAGGAGGCTGCTAAGAGCCCAGTGGCAGCCTCGTGGGAACCTACCGGAAGGGATGAAAAATGTGTAGCCCTGTTTCAGCTCAATTCTTTGGCATCGCTCCACACGGTCTCCCAGGAAGATGTCGCTCTGTTTGCCTGACAGCACCCACTCCTCGTACAGTGCCAAATTGTGCAAGGTTGGAGGAATCAGCCAAAAGATCTTAGAAGGAAAAGGAAGCAATCAGTTAAAGATCCAGGCCAAAGTCTCTGATTTCTTCCAGGCTCTGCCACAACCCAGAAGACAGCCCCACCTGCCTGGGAGCAGGGAGGATGGGGGAGGACACATCCCCGGAGACCCTTCCAGGCCCAGGCCCAAAGGGTCTCTGGGGTGGCAGGGAAGGCTGTATCGCCCTTCTGGGACACCCCTTGCCCGCCTTTAGAGAATCTCGGTTCCAGCTGAAACACCAGGGTGGGAAGACTTCCTGGACTGAGTGGAACATTCTTTCTCCTGAGCCGTGGGCTTGTCAGGGAGGTGGGGGAAGCAAAAGAAGGGGAATTTCCTAAGTTGTAGGATAAAATGGCCCAATAAATAAAACCAGCTTGTGCTGGCTCTGGAGAAGGAGGAAAAACATCTGGAACCAAGAGGGATGACTTCCTACCCGGAATTTCTTCCAACACATTCGGTTAAGACAAATGCACACGCAGACCCAGAGGAGCAGGGCAGCACACACGTATTCTCAAGGAGCACCCACCTCCATGCAGGGACCCCTATGTCCCCACGTGGACATGCACACAGGAGCAGACACAGCAGGAGCACCCTGAACACATGCCTCACGTCCTTTCTCTGGGTGATGTCTGTCCCTCACGTAAACTGCTCTTGCAGGCAACTAGACTTTTAAGTTAAAAGGTCCCAGTGCTGGAGCTGAAATTACAGCTGGGGGAAATGAAATGCTGGAGGTTCTTGGGAGCCACATCTGGAGTTCTAATCTGGCCCAAGATGCGTAGGACACTGGACTGGGCAAGCAGGTGTGAAAGGGTGACCAGATGTGATGCAAAAGAGTTGACCTTGACCTTTCCCTCCAGAAGAATAAAAGAGGGTGAGGAGTTGACCTTGATCTTTCCCTCCAGAAGAAGACAGAGGGTGAGAAAGTCCTCACAGGGTGGGGTCTGGCTGGAGGCGGGGGCAGAAGCAGAAAGGTGAGCGAGCCCCTCCATGCACAAACAGCCAGGCATGTACAGAGATCTGAAGAGACTCAACTCACCTTCCCACCCCGGAAAACATGGTACCAAACGGAAGTGCCTCCAAAGTCGATGTGGAAGTCAGTGAAACAACCTTTCACGCTCATCAGACAGTACCTGCAGCACAGAGGCAGGGAAGCAGAAAAACAATTCAATGCCTGAATCACAGGAGGCGAGCAAACAGCTTCAGAGATGCCTGACCTGCTGCCCTTTTATAAACGCTGACACTGGGGAATTTTCTTTTTTTTTAAGACCCAAATCTAATCGGAGTTCCCCATGGGGGAAGCCCCTGTGATCAGGTGGCGAATCTCAAGCATTGGCTACCTGCCCCCAAGGCTGGGAGAGGCATTTTTGTTTTCAGGTTCCCGCGAGAGAGCTGGCAACCCACAGGCCACTTGGTTCCTTCCTCGAAGACGGTTTTTACTCTTGCCCCACCCCTGCCTCCTACCCAAGCAAGAGGCTTCATTTCTGCTCCTTCCAGCTCCTATACCTGCAGTTCTCCCAAGCTGCCAGGCCCCTCTGCAGCAACTGGGCCCTCTGGAATTCAGCTGTAAACCACCTGCATAGCTTGCCAATTACTAGTCCCCATTCATCTCCTCACTCATTCAACAATCATGTACTGAGAGCCAACCAGTGGTCCAGCCCAGAGCTAGGCATGGCACTTAGAGAAAAGCATAAGACCCCTGCCATTGAGGATGAAACACTCTTAAGGGAGCGCGACCCGGGGAAAGTTAAATGGCAAGGCAAACTGCAAATGACTGCAAAGTAAGCAATGCAGCTGGAAGTACAAGGGTACCAGCCATAAAAGACCACAGTGTATAATTCCACGTATGAAATGTCCAGAGTAGGCAGACCTACAGAGACAGAGAGCAGGTTAGTGGTGGCCAGAGGCTGGGGGTGTTGGGAGGAAATGAGGAGTGACTGCTAATGGGTACAGGTCTTCATTGTGGGGTGACAAAAATGTACCAAAATTGATGGTGGTCGCACAACTCTGTAAACATACTAAAAACATTGAACTGTACACTTTAAGTGGATGAATGGTACGTGAACTGTACCTCAATAAAGCTGCTAAAAAAAAAAAGTAAAGCAATCAAGACCCTCGGGGTGGGGGGGGTGGAGTGGCAGAGAGGGAGGGAAGGAGTCAGAGAGGGAGAGCCCGGCCCTGAGCGGCTTGGACAGAGGGAGGGCATTTGGGAGAAGAAACCTGCCAGCAGGCCCCCTTCTAAGCTCTAGCAACTGCCAGACAACCCACCCTTCCTTACAGGAACTCACCCGTCCCCTCCCTCTTCCCTCCTCCCTCTACTTGCTGCCCTCCTAGGGGTGCGCAGAGCTTAGGAGGAGAGGGGACAGACAGGCTTCCAGGTCCCGGCCTGGCAGACGGCAGTGCCAGGGCCCCCTCCCTCTCACCCACCCCTTCCCCCAAAAGCCACAAGAGCACGGCTGGGGCAGTCCCCCACGGCTCATGCTCCCACACCTTCGCACCTCCGGAGGCCCGCATACACACGCTTACCCCACTGACCGCTTTTCCCCGCTGCACTTTGCTTTTCCATGGTTTGGGAAGAGGAGAGGAATGGGGCGGGGTCGGGCAGGGAGGAGCCAGCAGCCTGAGAGGAGATAATGGTGGGGGCCAGGGGGGACGTGGGCTGAGCTGGTTAGGAGGCTGAAGGGTTCCAGGCGCCCCCTCCCTCTGGTTGCCTTTTGCACCTCACATTCAGGTGGACCCGGGGCTCGGCAGTATGCACGCGGCGTGCCCCGCGTCCCTCCTCCGGATAGGCTGGAAGGAGCCTTAACCATGTGTCTGCAGGAGGCTGACAAATCAGAAGGCCTTCCTGCACATCAGAGCCCCGCTGCCTAGCAACCCCATCGGAGGGGTGTAGTTGACAGCACAGGACGCAGCCCTGTCACGAAGACAGGCGCGGGCTGTGCTGCTGGCGCTGGGGTTGTTAAAGTCCCAGCTCCGGCTCCGGCTCCGCCTCCACACCCTGCTGCCTCCTCCCGGCCCACCCAAGCCAGGTCCCCACTCTGAAGGCCTGGGTGATTCTCTTCTCTCCAAGGAACTGGAGGGGTAGGGGGCCTGCTAAAAAGCCCCAGTCCACCCCACCCCCCATGGACCACGCCGGCCTCTTCTCTCCAAGCACCACTTCAAAATATTAGTCCTCATTTTCCTAAAACCACTCTTCCTCTCGGTTTTCTTCTTCTCTTTCTTTAATCTAACCTTGGTTTCCACCTCCTCCAGGCCTGAGCAGAACACAGTCTGGGGAAAACAATTTAAGTGTTTGTGGGGTGGAGAAAGGCGAGGTGCCTCCTTCGGTCTGCAGCTGGATACCCACCCAGGGGCCCAAAGCAGAAAGGAGAGGAGCTTGGCTCTTGGGCTCTTGGGCTCCAGGACCCAAGTCTCCCCGGCCAAACAGGTCGTCCACCTTCAACCTGCCAATCTCCTGCCGCAGTTCCAGCCTCCCCAGCACACGCGGAAACGCAATCCCTGCGAGCTGCGGCTGCTGCGTACAAGGGAAAGTTCTCCAAGTTGAGCCTGCGTCTGCTCTCCCCTCCCAGTCACCCTCCAGCACCCTCCGAGGCCCCTCGGAGCTTGGGGGCGCCACTTCCAGCCCCGCCTCTCCATGAAAGGCCCCTCCTCCCATGTCCCTCATTTCCTGGCTGCCAGGCCTGGACCGCCCCTCCTGCCCGGCAAGTGCACGCTTTAGGGTGGCCAGGGGAGCTGGGACGGGGCGGCTTTTGTCCCGGGCCCCTGCAGCCGTCACCCCGCCTGCCTCCTCGCCTGCCCCGCACTCATTCCGCGTTTCCCCCCTCACTCCTGCTTCTCGCTCGCTCTGGCGTGACGCCTTTGCACTGACCTCTAACAGCTTCCTCTTCCAAAGCACACCGCAGTCACATGGGCACCCCGGCTCGGTGCCACGGCCGCTAAGCTCTCGCCGCGGCCGGCCAGCCGGCCTGGTTTCCGCCTCGGCCGCCCCCTGCCCGGAAAGCCGCGCCCCTCGACACCCCCACTCACGGCGCAGGCGGCATCTGTGTAGGACACCCTCCAAGTTGGCGCCTGAGAACCCCGCACCCGCGACCTAAGCTTTTGGGGGCTTCCCACCTCCCAAGGCCGGGGCTGGCTGGGGAGGAGCGTGGTAGGAGGGGGCGCTGCACCTGCAGCACCAACTTTGGGGCGCTGCCTCGGGTCTGGGGAGGCGGGGCAGCCCCACCCCTCCCTTTTCCCTCCAACTTAGCGAAACTCCCCCGGCAGCCCAGGCGGCGTCCCCTCGGGCAAAGGTCTCGCGGAGGGGGACCTGGAAAGCTGGCACCGGGTGACGGGGCTGGAGGCGCCGAGCGCGCGTGCACACACGTTACACACTTACACGCAGCCCCGGGAGACACAAAGAGCGGCTCCGTGATGCCGGCCGTGCAGCCCGCGGGAGGGAGGCGACCCACACCCCGCCCCGGTGCGCCCCGAAGGAGTGAGGGGCTCCCGGGCAGCCCCGGGCCCGCGGGGCGCAGCGCAGGAACGCCCGCCCGGCCCCGCCCGCGGTTACCCTCGACTGCAGCGCGGCTCCCGGGCGTCCCCTTTGGCGGCTGAGGCTCGACACTCGTCCGGCCCCGGCGACCAGAGCCGAGCCCCCTCCACGGTGCTGCCAGGCCCCTGTCGAGGACCGCGGAGACCTCGTTCGCTTCGTTCTTTTCTCGGGGAGCCGGGCGCAACCTGCGCTCATCCCCGCGCAGAAACTGAACACCCGCGCGGCACGGCGGCTGCCAGGGAGGCAGAGGGAGGCCGCGGCGGCGACAGGGAAGCGCGCCCGACCAGCGCCAGGGGACGCCGCCGCCCACGGCCGCCCCCTCGCCCGGGCTGGGTGGGGGCACGAGGGTAGCTCTCCCCACCTCCGTTCTACTGGCAGGCGCTCGGGGACTCCCGCACGCCCGTTTTCAGGGAGGGTGGCCGCCGTCCTGCTGCTGAAGGCGACGACCCAGCAAAACCACCTTCCTGAAACGCACCCCTCGGGGCAAAGCTATAGAAAGGACCAGTGCCAGGGGGTGGAGGGCTTGTCTGATCCCGGGTATGGCAGCCCAGAGATCAGGGATGCGGCTCTGGCCCTAAAACAGACTAGCTGTGACCTTGGACAACCACTTCCCCTCTCTCAGCAGCTTCCTCGCCCTGGGGGCAGGGAGGTGACCTGACGTTCATCTGCAACCTAAGATGCTCTTTCCTGCGCCTGCCCCTACCTGCCCCCTCAGGAGCTGTGTAACCCCACATCATAGAACTATTGTGGGAATTCATTGAGATAAACACTTTGATTACTTAATCCAATCTTCACAACAGCCCTGTAAGGTCATTTGCAGGACTGTACCCATTTTACAGATGAGAAAGCAAGACAGGCTCAGAGGTGGTGACTCACCCTGATCACTACCCTCGTAGTGGGGTGCTTACCCAAGCAGCCTGTCTCAGAGTCTCTCAGCGCTTCTCCCCAGGTGTCCCTGGTAAATCCCAAGATCTCAAGAAGCCGAGTGTGCAGGTTACAGCCAAACCTCAACCACTAACTGAAGACGTCAGTCCAGCTCAAATCAGAAGTCCCCCCTCCAGGGCACGCTCATCAGGACCACAGCCCTCTTCCCATCCCACCCTTCCCCCATAAACCACAAGGGGGGCCAGGAGATGGTGGTATGGTGTCTGCAGGGGCAGAAATCAAACTTCTCCATTCTTTGGCCAAATCCCATTCCCTGGGCTAACCAGCATTATTAATAGGTTCCAATTATCAAGTGCTCATAATAATAGCTGCTTACATGCATGATACCGTTTTATCCTTAAAACAACCTAATAATCCCCATTTTAGGGAACTGAACATAAAGCCATTTAAAGGTGGTCAACACCCTGGCCCAGGGTGTTGCTTCCTTGTGTCATTTACTGGATGGCTCACCCATTAGTACCTCCCTGATGGCCTGCTGTGAGGTTAAACTGTAAACTCCCTGGAACTGGTTAAATTTTTTACCTTATGTATGCTCTGCCTATTTAAAAGAAAAGATAGTAATGACAAAGACAATCCCCGACCTTGGATTTGAGCACCAGTCATTGAATTAAATGAACTCAGAGAGGAGAAGGCCCTGACAACGGGATCAGGCTGTCCACATGGGAGACATATTATTTTTCTCTTTTTTTTTATTTTGTATTTTGGCTGCACCACGCAGCAGGCAGGATGGTTCCCCGACCAGGGATTGGTTCCCTGGGCCTCTGCAGTGAAAGTACCGAATCCTAACCACTAGACCACCAGGGAACTCCCCCATATGACTTTTTAAGTCACAGACGCCCAGATCCTTGTGAGCAGGGACCACACCAGATTCATCTGTGTAAGTGCAGTACCAAGCAACAGCCCTATAATTATTCTAACCAGCTACGTGACACTGGACCAAATCCCTCCCCCCTCTGGATCTCAGCATCTCATTTGTTAAAACTAGTCAGGAACCTCTAAATGGTGGCCCTTACAGACCAAACCAGGCCCTAGATATGCTTGGTCTGGCCAGCACTCGTTTAAAAAAAAAATGTTTTTTAAAGGCTGCCTCTCCAGTTATCCAGAGCCACACCAGCCCCTACTGTCTTACACTCAGCTGCTCTATCCATTACTGCATTGAACCACTATGATTTCCAGCTTCCTTGTCTGTTAAATGGGGATAGTAACCTGCTTCCAGTATCATTGAGATCTGGGTGCTGAGTGTCTAACACAGCACCTGGGGCCATACATGGCACCACAGGAAAGGCTGGCTCTCTTTGTTCTTCTTTTCGAGGTAGAAGGGAAAAGCCAGGAATCCAGAGACCAGGGTCTGGGGCGTGGCCCACATGTGACATCAGCAGCCTCTCTAGGTCAGTTTCTCTATGTGATACATTACACGGGGGACGATCATTTATGATGCCAGCAAATGCGGTTGATGAGAGTGAGCCGGTAAATATCGGCTGTAGAGATGCCCTATGCAAATGCGAGGGAAGGTAGATTAAAAAGCAGAGGATGCCAGGATTCCAATGGCAGCTGCAGACCCTGTGTGTCTACAGGAGGCCACGTAGACAAACATCTTATCCCAACCACATTTCACATCCACTGCAGGCTCCATCTTCCCCACATCATGGAGGGAGGCAGGGCAGGGATGACAGGATCACCGCTTTGTAGAGGGAAAAACTGAGTCTCTAAGAGGAGACAAAAGCTTTGCCATAGCTCAGGGAGTGACAGAGGCAGCCCCGAAACTTGGTCATCCCAGTGCCTGTCTTCATCCTGTTTCAGGCTCACACACTCCAGAAAGCACATGGGAAGAAAATGCAGTCAATTTTCAATTTTGGGGGGCCAAATGTAGGCTTTACATGGGATCCCCTTTTGGCTGGGCTTTTGAGCTCTGTGAGTCCACTGTATATCTCTAATACACCAGCAAACCTCATTTCTGCAAGTCCAGTGGGCTACAGGAGCAGGTGAGAACAGAAAAGACTCACTAATTTCTTTCTGGAATGTGTTAAAATACCCAACGGTCCTAAGTGAAAAAGGTGTGCCCATGTCATAGACCCAGGAGATTGCAGAGGATTTAAAACCTGTCCACAAAGTCTTTGAGAGCTCCCCACCCCTTCCAGAGACAGGGCCAAATTTCCCTCCCTTGAGTGCAGGCTAGACTTCATGACTTGCTTTTAACTACTATAATATGGCAGAAGTAAACAGTATGTGACTTCCAAAATTAGGTTATAAAAGGCACTGTGGCTTCCTCCTTGCTCTCTCTCAAACCATTTCTGGCGGAGGGCAGGAAGCTGCCATGTCATGAGGACACTCAAGCAGCCCTATGAAGAGGCCTACATAGTGAAGAACTGAGGCCCAGGCCTAAGTTTTGGGTTTTGTTTTGTTTTGTCGTGCCGCACAGCTTGTGAGATCTTAGTTTCCCGACCAGGGATTGAACCTGGGCCCTCGGCAGTGAAAGCACAGTCTTAACCACTGGACAGCCAGGGAACTCCCCAGGTCTAAGTTTTGACACAAGCTCATTCAGGACTCTGAGCCAGAATCACCCAGCTAAGCCACACCCAGATTCCTGCCCTACAGAAGCTGTGAGCTGATGCTGCTAAGACATAAATTTTTTTAAGTTGTGAAGTTTTAGGGTAATCTGTCATGCAGCGATAAACAACTAATACAGGGGTACTTCCAAGTCATTGTCACTGTTTGTACGATTATGGACTTTTCCAAGACAAATAATTCTGTACAGCCAAAACATTTCTGTGGGGCAGAAATTAGGGGCGGTGCGGGGGGGAGGCCGTGGCAGAAATGCATTGGCACAGCTGATATTCAGCCTACCCTGTCATCATCTTTTCCCTTTATCCTGCTTCTTCATGACACTTACCACCTCCTAAATTATATTATTCCCTTGTTTGCTGGCCTGTCTCTTCTCCCAGCCAGAATACAAGCTCCGTGAGAAGAGGGACTTTGTTTATTCACTGTATTCTACCAACTACTTAGGAGAGCGTCTTGCACAAAATACAAAGTAAATGCGGCAAGAGGTAACTAATACACTAGTATACTCTTTTTCTTTTTCTTTCTTTTTTTTGGCCACGCCATGAGGCTTGTGGGATCTCAGTTCCCCAACCAGGGATCGAACCTGGGCCACAGCAGTGAAAGCACCAAGCCCTAACCAATGGACAGCCCGGGAACTCCCACACTAGTATACTCTTTAGAAATCTTTGTCTCCCACAAATTTGCAACTACCCCTTCGACAACTGTCTCCACCCCTTGTCTTAAATAACTGAACCAAAACCCATTAAAATTCCTAACCCCCTCACCATGATCGAACGACATAAATCCTGGAACCAGGGAGAAGTCAGTCATGGGTTTGTAACCCTCCTCTCGCCCCCCCTGCAAACCCTCAGTTCAGGTGGCCCTTCAGCTGTCTCCACTCTCCAGGCACCTCCAGCATGGAGGCTCTGTGATTTCTAGAAAGTGTCGTTTTAATTAAATTCCAAAGAACCATTCTATGATCCCAGAGGACTTCATCATCATGGGATTTTTACCTTGCTTATTAACTGAAATCAGCATTCTTTTCAGCCGAACAAGTGGACTACTTCCAAGGTGACAATTTCCTTCCTAACAACGTTCAAATCCTATAACAAGTTCCCACGGCCACTGACAGGGTTTGTAAATCTATTTGCCACATAGTCCAACCAATATGTCCAAGACATGTGGTTCTGGGAAATTGTGTGTGAGCCTTTTTCTGGTAATTAGATAGAATTCTCAACGTATTAACAGAGCTTACTATTTAAAGGAATCTTTCAATAAAGTGTAGAATACTGAATATCTCAGAGAGGCAAAGTAGATATTAATTGAAATCTGTCACCCAAGGCTGTCTATTTTACTTTCCTAAATACATGCCCTGTTTGTCCTGTGCTCTCCTCTAACCCTCATCTAGATGATGCAGTGGTTCCTCATACCAGTCTGCCCCCACCTCCTTCAATCCACACGGCAGCTGCAGAATTTGCAGAATACAAATCTGAACACATACCCTCTCTGCTTAAAATCTCAGAGGCTTCCGACTGCTCTTAGGAGAAATTCAGACCCCTCACTATGACACTGTCAGGCCCTGTCAGCCTGACCCACCCCGCATCCTGCACCATTGACCTTCCCTTGATCTGCTCCAGCCCCACTGGCCTTTCTTTGGCAAGTCCTTCAGGCCCGTCCTGTCCCCAGCCCTCCCCACCATCCCAGGCTCTCTGCACACAGCCAGAAAAGCTCTTCCCAGGTCTCTTCACTTAAGTTTAACTCTTCTCTCCTTTAGACTGCAGCTCAGGGTGGCCTGCCCTGCACTCCCTAACCCAGTGAATCCCCCGGTACATGCTCCCATAGCACCGAGGGTCTCTGCCTTGTGGCCTCATCACAGCTGCAAATTTCCATTTGTTTCTCTGACTGTTGGATTAACATCTGTCTCCTGAATAGACTGTAAGCTCCATGCAGGCAGGGAGCTCATCTGGTTTTCTCCCTGCTCTATTCCCGGTGCCCAACACAAATCAGATGTTCAGTTTATAGGCTGAATCAATCAATCACTCAATCAACGAGGGTCAGGATCTGTCTCTCACTAATCTGAATCTCACACTCTTTCCTCAAGCTCTGCCTCCGTGATTCCATCAAGGACCTTGGCACTTGCCTACTGCCATCCCTCCCCCACTCCCGTCCCATCTCCTCTGTCCTTTAAAGCCCAGGTCAATATCCCCTCCAAGATGATTTCCTGATGCCAGCAGCCCGAAAGGATTCCTTCTCTCCCCATTTGCCTTCTGGGAACCTGTTTCCCTCTGCCTAGGATGAGAGCTGCACCTTACCCTCACGTTAATGGCACGTTCTCCAGAAGGTAGGGGCTTTTAGTCCTGTTCATCTTTTACTTCCCTGTTCCAAGGGCTCCATAAATTTTGATGTGATCGGATCGGAACAAAACAGAATTGAAAACCCTCCTACCAACCCCTCCTTGAGCCCAATCTTTCCCTTTGAGGCAGCCCAGATCCAAGGGGTGTAAGGAGCTTCAGCTTTGAGGGTAGAAAAAAATGTCTGAGAGGTAATTAAAGAGAGAGAGAGTTTGAAAGCAAAACCTTGAGAAGCCCAGGGCCAGCGTGCTGGCCTCCCTTACAAAGCCTGGCACAGAATTTGCATTCAATATGCACTGAATGAAGGGCTGAGTGAATGAAAAGTTCACAGCCTTTAAGCTCCTGGGGTCACTCCTGGCAGTGGGGCTGAGCAGAGAGATGCTAATGGATTTGGAGTCACCAGAGCCAACTCTTCTAGGAAGCCCAAAGCAATAGTTCTGCCTGGGCCACCAGCATCTCCTTCTCATTTTGAAGATGGAAACACAGAGGGCCTGAGATGGTATGGGCCCCAAGGTGACTTTGTCATCCCAAGGGTCCGCCACGCAAGTCCTAGAACATGGAAGGTGCTCGTAGCTACCTCTGCCCATGTTAAATAATCAGTCTCAGGACTTGCTGGTCACACCACATGTAGTGATGTCCCTGCAATTAGATGTGGCCACCTTCCCAGCCCACCACCAACCTCCCGCTTAGAGGGCACCGTCTCTCTAAGGAATGTCTGGTGAGGAAGTGGCCCCTGGCTTTTTTCAGGAAAGGTTCTTTTCAATCAGAGGTCCCAGGTCTCAACAGCGGGAAGCAAAAAATACCAGACCCCTACCCAGCCCTTGTCAAAAGTAAAGGGTCTGTGGCGGACCCCTAAAAATCCACTCCCAGGACATGCTGTCACTTGGAGGGAGAAGACGAATGTTTGACAAGTACACACACACACACGCACGTGCACACACACACACACGCACACACAGATGCACACAGAGATGATTCCCATTACTCTTCCTCCTCTTCAGATCACATCCCCCCAGGGAGAGCTGGCAGGGAGGCCAAAGAACTCTCTGGATGGAGAATCCAGACCCGGAACAGAATGCAGAGCCCCTGCATTGCAGGGAAGCAAGATGCCAACCTGCCCACACCAAGGACCCCCAGCCCTCACGTCCCAGCAAAGACCCCGCAGGGCCATGGCCTCAGCCCAGGCTCACTTCCAGCCCCCGCCCCCCACAAGGCTGAAAGCCACCCCCTCCCAGGTCCCGCCGCCAGCCAGGCAGTCTTACTTCTTCACTTTCGGGTACTTCATCTCTGCAATGGCATTCGTGGCTTCCGTCTGCTTCTCCTTCAAGTGCTGGGGCCACATGTTATCCACCCAGTCCACCAGGTCTACCTGAAATCCAGCCAGGCCACCGTCAGCGCTTCCTGGCTCGGAGTGCCCTTAAGCTGGACCCCATCACCACACCTCAACCCTCCTCCCGCTTCCAAATGCCTCCCGCCCTCCCCCTGGGCCAGCGGAAGGTGC
>NW_020174645.1:6490831-6517114 GCF_003031525.2 Neophocaena asiaeorientalis asiaeorientalis | reverse complement strand
GGGGGTGGGGGGGTGGGGGCGCCTACCACGGTGGGACGCTTGACCAAGTGCTCCAGCTTGGTGTGGCTGAACTCAAGGCTGATGACGTTGTATAGCTTGTCCCGCTGGGCCTCGGGCGTCTCATAGTACCGCACAAACTGGGACATGCTCATCTCCGTGCCTTTCTGGGTGTTCACGTCCATCACATCCACCAGCCGCCGGCTACCTGGGGGCAGAATCCACAGGCTGGTGGCTCCAGCCAGCTGGGGGTGCAGATCCTACTTGGGAGGCCCCGTAAAACAAAACCTGCCCCTGTCCTAGCATGCCCCATACACCTCACCCTATGCCCTGTCTGCTCAATTACCTGGTCCTATCAGTTTTCCTCACCAAGTCACTCTCCAATCTTAAAACGAATCCCTCCCCAGTCCATCTGCTTCCCTCCACCACAACCAACTTGCCCCAAAATGCTCAGTTACTGAGTTGCAGAGCTGGGATTTGAAGCCAATTCCATCTTATGCTAGAACCCAGGTTCTTAATTCTTAACCCCCGACCCCCACCTCTGCCCTATGCAATACTGAATCTTGATCACATGCTAAGGTTGAAAAATGATCCCCGCCTTCAGTGGCTGGCTCGTCGCCCCACAGATCCAGGGAAGCCTTGGAGAACCGCTTTGTTTTTGAGTCAGGAGTGCAAATCCACCAGGGGGCATCCCTGAACTTTGCTGGAAATTCTGGTCATGCTCTGGGCAGTGCTGGCTCCTTCCTTACCAGGGCACCTGGAACAGGTGGGCTCTGCTCAGCTGTTCTGGAAAGCCCACCTGTCAGAGAACCTGCTATGTTAGAGTGGGGGAGGGGAAGAGAACAGGCCCCCAAGGCTGTTTCTGGCTGGCCTCCAGCCTTCCACCTCCCCTGCCTCTCCTCCTTCTGCCTCTCCTCCCTCACCTTGCTCAGGGTCCCATCTGCAAAACCCCCTGAGGAAGGGGATTTGCTGAGCAGGTAGGTGATGGGAATCACAGCCCTAGAGGCTGGTGCAAGTCGGCATTAAAGGCCTGGAGCTCAGCTGCTCCATCAGTACAATACAGTGGTTAGGCTAAGACTTTGGGGGTTTGAACCCCAGCTGGACCTGGGACCTCTTAGCGTCTCTCAGTTTCCCCATCTGTAACATGGGACAAAAATGGCAGCCAACCTATGGGGTTGTCCTGTGACTTAAATGAGATAATGTACATGAAACATTCTTGAGAAGTGCCTGCAAGTAGGAAGTGTCACCTAACTGGCCAATTTCATTTATAATTACAGGTGGAGAAAGTGACGTGGTGGGAAATCACAGCCAGTTAAATCTCTGCCAGCCAGTCCAAAAGGACTGACCACTTACCATCCTAAAACATAATCAGGATGGCTAATGGGGGGGATGGGGGGGGTTATGAGGGGCGACGAAAATGTTCTAAAATTGACTGTGGCAATGACTGCACAAACTCTGTGAACAAATGAAAAACCATTGAATTGTACACTTTAAATGGGTGAACTGTATGGTATGTGGATTATAACTCAGTAAAGCTGTCATTAAACAAAAACACTAGGCACTAAATGACCAACAAAGTTGGTTTGGTTTTTCTAAAAAATAGTTTTTTCTTTCAAAAGTCTCCTATCCACTTAAAACATACCTAATAAAAAATATAAATTATTCAGCCATGAAAAGGAGACGGCCCCCGACTTACCATGGTTCAACCTAGGTTTTCTGACTTTAAGATGGTGCAAAAACGATACACATGCAATGAACTGTACTTGGAATACTGAATTTCGATCTTGTCCCGGGCTAGTGATATGATCTTCTCTTGTGATGCTGGGCAGCTGCAGGGAGCCACAGCTCCCAGTCAACCACAATCACAAACAACCGAAACACTTACAGCCATTTTGTTTCTTCATTTTCAGTACAGTATTCAATACATTGCATGAGCTTTTCAACACTTTACTATAAAATAGGCTTTGTGTTAGATCATTTTGTCCAACTGTAGGCTAATGTAAGTGCACATTTAGGGTAGGCGAGGTGAGGCTATGAAGTTTGGTAGCTTAGGTGTATTACGTGCATTTTCAATTTACAATGGGTTTATTGGGATGTGATCCCAGCATAAGTCGAGGAAGATCTGTCGTAGCGATACATGTTACCACATGGATAAACCTCAAAAACATGATGCTAAGGGAAAGAAGCCAGACACAAATGGTCACATGCTGCATGATGTCATTCATATGAAATGTCCAGAATAGGCAAATCCACAGAGACAGAAAGTAAGTGAGTAGTTGCCAGGGGCTGGGAGTGAGGGAATGGGAGTGACTGCTAAGGGCTGTGAATCTCCTTTTGGGGTGTTGAAAATGTTTTAGAACCAGCAGACGGTATGGTTGCATAACACTGTGAATGTATTAAATGCCACTGAACTGTACATTTTAAAATGATTAATTTTGGGACTTCCTTGTTGGTCCAGTGGGTCAGACTCTGCGCTCCCAACGCAGGGGGCCCGGGTTTGATCAGGGAACTAGGTCCTGCATGCCGCAACTAAGAGTCTGCATGCTGCAACTAAAAGATCCCACGTGCTGCAACCAAGAGTCTGCATGCCGCAACTGAAAGATCCCACATGACCACATCTAAAGATCCCGCATGCCACAACGAAGATCCCACATGCTGCAACTAAGACCTGGCGCAGCCAAAATAAATAAATATTTTTTTAAAAAAAAGAAAACGGGAAAATGATTAATTTTATGTTATGTAAATTTCACCTCAATAAATTTTTTTTTAACGCAATTCTTCTCCTGAACAGAAGGATGTGGGTAGAAAAGGCCTGTTTTTTATTTTTTTGAGCACTAACAAGGTTTCCAGACCCCCTCTCCCCAACACAATCCCCAGGGCTCCCTGTGCACCCTCGCCCCACTCTGCTCCTAGCCAGGTGCAGGTCCCCAGTTGACCCACCTC
Source organism: Neophocaena asiaeorientalis asiaeorientalis (assembly GCF_003031525.2). NCBI lineage: Eukaryota > Metazoa > Chordata > Mammalia > Artiodactyla > Phocoenidae > Neophocaena > Neophocaena asiaeorientalis. The sequence goes on along the minus strand of NW_020174645.1, from coordinate 6,514,174 downwards.
GGCCTGCCCCATCCTCAGCCAAAAAGGGAAGTCAGGACTTGGAGTGGTTAGAGCCGTGAGGAGCAGCTGGGGCTGAGCGGGACAGGAGGGGAGAGGCCTGGGGATGGGAGAGGCCGAGGGGCTGTATCTGGAGCGCTTCTAAGAATAGCTTCCTCGGTGTGCAGGGAGTTCCATCCGGCTCCCCAGGTGTCCTGGAAGCCTCAGCTGGTGGGAGGAGTTGGAGTGGGAATAGAGGGAGGAGGAAGGGAAGTCGGTTCTTCTGGGTGCCTGGGCTCCATACACCTCCAGGGAAACGCAAGTGCACCAGTAACCCGATTCAACCCCACTGGGTTCCAGCCCACAGGTGAGGATGAGAAATGCAGGAACATTAGCACACTTCCTAGGGAAGCAGAACAATACGGATTGAAGTGACCATTGGCTTAGGAGTCTGACGAATCTGAGATAAAGGCCAGCTCTGAAGCGAACAGCAGTTGAGGAAAAGTTTCTCTCCACAAATATATTCCAGCCAATAAATGGCAAAGGAGGGACTTCCCTGGCGGTCCAGTGGTTAAGATTCCACGTTCCCAATACAGGGGCCCCAGGTTCGATCCCTAGTCAGGGAACTAGATCCTGCATGCGGCAACTAAGAGCCTGCATGCCGCAACTAAATATCCCACGTGCCGCAATTAAGACCCGGAGTAGCCAAATAAATATTTTTTAAAAAAAGATTACTCTGTGCTTCCACTGCAGGAAGCACAAGTTCAATCAGATCCCTGACTGGGGAACTAAGATTCCTGCATGCAGCGTGGCACGGTCCCCCACAAAAAAATGGGGGTGGGCGGGGGGAGGAATGACAGAATTAATTAGACCATCACCACTTTGCAGCCCCTGATAAAATAACGGAGATAGACATCAATGACTGCTAACAACAGAGACAGAGAGAGAGAGAGAGAACCTAACATGTGCCTCCTGATGGATCTATGAGGCAGTCAGAATAAAATGAATGAACTAATGAATGAATGAGTGAGAGAGACAGACTTTGAATCTGATCAAGCATCTATATCCAACTACCAATTTACAGAAACGACAGAGAATGGAAGAGCATGTTAAGCTACTCCAAGGCAAAATCCAGGCAATGAAAAATTCTACAGGTCAAACAATCCAATGGGAGATAGAGGGAGAGCCCAGAGATTATTAATAAGAGACTGAAAAAGCACCTCAATCAATCACAATGAAAGACCCTTATTTACATTCTGACTCATACAACTGTTAAAAAAAAAAAAAGTAGGGGGATATCCCTGGAGGCAGAGTGGTTAAGAATCCACCTGCCAATGCAGGGGACATGGGTTGGATCCCTGGTCCAGGAAGATCCCACATGCCGCAGAGCAACTAAGCCTGTGCGCCACAACTACTGAGCCTGCGCTCTAGAGCCCACGAGCCACAACTACTGAAGCCTGCGCGCCTAGAGCCCGTGCTCCGCAACAAGAGAAGCCACCGCAGTGAGAAGCCCGCACACCGCAACCAAGAGTAGCCCCCACACACCGCAACTAGAAAAAGCCCACACGCAGCAATGAAGACCCAATGCAGCCATAAATAAATAAAGACCACTTTAAAAACAAAGTAGGGACTTCCCTGGTGGTCCAGTGAGTAAGCCTCCGCACTCCCAATGCAGGGGTCCCAGGCTGGATCCCTGGTTGGAGAACTAGACCGCATGCATGCAACTAAGAAGTCCGCATGCCACAACTAAAAACCTGGTGCAGCCTAAATAAATAAATAAATATTTTTAAAAAAGAAAGTAACATTTATGCTATATATGAAACAACTGGAAATTTGAACAATGGATATGGATATTTACTCATTTTAAGGAATTTTTTAAATTCCTTAGTTTTTAAGGTTCCTAGTTTTTAAAAGACTAGGTGTGAGAGTGCACTCCATGGTCCTGAGCATCCGTCTCTTGCTTCAACAATGTTTGGAAGGAAAAGACCCAGGGACGCCCCTTCCCCCAGCCTCCAACCACCCTCCAGCCATTTTTCCAGTGGTAACCTTCAGAACGAACCACTCAGGCATCAGGGGCCTCCAGCACCAGCCAACATCATTTTTTGCACTTAGCTCCTTATTACCGATCAACTGTGAGCTCCCAGATGCGTCAGAAATATTCCACCGCAGTGGAGGCTGCCATCAGCCGCCTGGTAAACATGCATATGAGGGCCTCCTACACCTACCTCTCTCTGGGCTTCTATTTCAACGGTGACGATGTGCCAGGGGGTGACTCTGGAGGGCGTGGGCCACTTTTTCCACGAATTGGCAGAGGAAAAGCACGAGGGCACCAAGCATCTCTTGAAAACGCAAAACCAGCGTGCAGAAGCCATCCCAAGATGAGTGGGGTAAAACCCAGGACGCTACAGAAGCCACCATTCTCATGGAGAACCTGAAACAGGCCCTTCTGGATTTGTATGCCCTGGGTTCTGGCCATGCAGCTCCCCACTTCTGTGACTCCCTGGAGCCACTCCTTAAGTGAGGAGGTGAAACTCATCAAGAAGATGGGTGACCACCTGACTGACCTCCGCAGGCTGGCTGGTCCCCAGGCTGGGCTGGGCCAGGATCTCTTTGAAACGTTCACCCTCAAGCAGGACTAGGAGGCTTTGAAGCAGCCTTTGAAGAGCCCCTCTGGTGTCAGGGCTTCTGCCTGAAGCCTCTCAATGCAGCCACTAGGCAGCTTTTTAACCACCTTGGAGTCCTCTCCCAAGCCTTGGACCAAATGGGAACAATGTAGCTTTTTGAGGGAAAAAAAAAAAAAAAAGGCTAGGTATGATAACGCTATTGTGATTACGTTTTTAAAAACCCCTGCTCTTGTAAATCAACTATACTATATACATTTAGAACTACATACTGAAAACTTTTGGGATGAAATGGCATGATGTCTCAATATGCTTCAAATATTGCACAAAAAGAGGAAGTGGATGGGGGGACGGAAGGGGCAAGACCACAGATTCATGGGTATTGGGGCTGAATGATGGGTACACAGAAGTTCATTATACTTTGTCTATTCTTTTTTTTTTAGATTTTGTGATCTAATAGAATTTTTTTCTCTTAGTTATCTACTTTATACATATGAGTGTATACATGTCAATCCCAATCTCCCAATTCATCCCACCACCACCACTCCACCCCGTCTGTCTACTCTTGTTACTTTTCAAAATTCTCTCCAATCAGAAGTATTTTTATAAATCCCAGTTGTTACTAGCTCTATGGCTTCAGGGACTCACTTACCCTTTCTAGACTTGGACGGTCTTTATTTGTAAAACAGGCCTTTCAATGTAAGACAGCCTAACACCATGTCTGGCACATGGTAGGGTCTGCAACACATTTACCCACCAGCTACTAAGCAGGTATGGAAAGATCCATGTGGCTCTGAATACAAAGAGAAGAGGGGGACTTCCCTGGTGGCGCAGTGGTTGAGAGTCCGCCTGCCGATGCAGGGGACACGGGTTCGTACCCCAGGCCGGGAAGATCCCACATGCCGCGGAGCGGCTGGTCCCGTGAGCCATGGCCACGGGGCCTGCGTGTCCGGAGCCTGTGTTCCGCGGCGGGAGAGGCCACGGCAGTGAGAGGCCCACGTACCGCAAGAAAAAAAAAACAAAGTGAAGAGGCTCCCAATCAGACACAAAGTGAAAGGGAGCTCTTTCTCCCCCACATGTGGACTTCTCAGAGAGACCAATTTCAGCTCTGAAGCCACAGCCCCAACCAGGCTCCTTATGGTCACTTGAAGAGCCAGGCTGGAGGCACAGGTGCCTGGCTTGTTTCTCCATCAGTGATGGCTCACAGGAGACCCCAGTATGAGCAGTGGGAGCCTCAGGGGCCCTGGGACAGTGCCAAGAGCCCTGGACTGAGCCCTAGTCCCAGCAACCCTGACTGCCCCTGCTCTAGGCCTCAGCTGCCTCACATGAAAAGGCAGGAAGAAGTTGACCTTTATAATTTTTTTGTTGTTGCCGCAGATCTCTTCCTTCAAACAGAAGCTTTGATGAGAGCCAAATACATAAATAAAAACAAGCAGCTCAGGCTGAAGCGGGAAGGGGGTAGGCATTCAGAATTCAGAACTGGATTCCTGAGATTTCCCTTTGAAAACCACTGGGTTAGGTCATTTTTAGGTCCTCTTCCAGGGCCAACACACTGATTTTTAGCCTAGTTTTTCTCCTAGGTACTTTTTATTGGAGTATAGTTGCTTTACAATGTTGTGTAGCCCAGTTCTTAAACACTCAGATCATATCCCTTAAATATGAACTGGGCAGAGGAGAAGGAAGGAAGAGGGAAGAGATGGAGAGGCTCGCCCAAGGGGTCACTGGAGACACCTGAGGCCTGCCAGTCCCTTCCAGTCTGAGCTGGGAGATTAAGCACCAGGCCTCCATCTTCTCAGGTTCCAGTCCGGTCTGCCACTGGTGGCAAAGGGGAGCTCAGCATAAGTGCTGGGTCTCCGAGCAGGGTCTCCGAGCAGGAGGCAAGTGGCCCAAAGGGACAGAAGGCACAGATGGGTGCTAAGAATGGAATGTGGTACTCCAAGTCCTGGGGAGCAGCCACCCCTACGGCAGGTGACAGGGACAAGGTGCCTTGTCCCTGCAGCGCTGAAACTCAGGCTCCTGAAGTCAAGGGGTTACAGGAGAAATTTTCCACGTCAGAGCGGTGCCTGGAGTTCCTAAGTAGGCCACCTGCTCAGCAGCAGCCCCTCCCCTCCTCATTGGTTCTCTGAGCTCACAAGCTACACACATCCAACAAATTCCAGCTGCAGAAATTAATCTGTGCCCCATGGCCCTTGCTTTGAAGGCTCCATCAGTCAGTTCCAAGAGCCACGGGCTCAGAGCCGGAAGGAGGCTGTGGAAAGTCACCTTGAAGGCCAACATAAAGCATGCACGGGCACTGACCCCAAACCCCCACTGAGCCCGCTCTTCAGAGACTGCACACAAGTGTCCCACGTCATAGTTCTGGAACGTTCTCTATCATCTTCAAGCTTCTGGACTGGTTTTTTTCTGCTCCTTGGGAATATCTCCTCATCCACCTCATAGAGCCAGAGTTTATTATCAAGAGCACTGGCCACGGTTCAAATACTGCTCCACTACTTCCCAGCAGTGAGGCCTTAGGTACATCCCTGAACCGCTCTGGGCCTCAGTTTCCTCACCTGCAAAGTGGGGATAATAGGACCCGCCCTAGTGGCTTCACACAATTATTGGAAGCACTTTGTAAACATAAAAGTGGCGATCCTAGTGAAAACGCTGTCCCAAATTGAAGGTGCAAGGGTACAGGAAAGGGAGGACACAGGGCTGAGTCACTGCACAACTTGAGACAAATCGCTTCCCAGATCTAGGCCTCAGTTTCCTCTTTGTGAAATAAGGGGATGCTTGCAAAGGTCCGCAGGCTTTCCCTAAGCACTAATATCTTCTGACCCCCTCAACTTTTAAAATTATCCCCAAGACAAGGACTTCCCTGGTGGCACAGTGGTTAAGAATCCACCTGCCTAATGCAGGGGGCACGGGTTTGATCCCTGGTCCGGGAAGATCCCACATGCTGCGGAGCAACTAAGCCCATGCGCCACAACTACTGAAGCCCGTGTGCCTAGAGCCCGCACTCCGCAGCAAGAGAAGCCACCACGACGAGAAGCCCTCAGCTACAACGAAGAATAGCCCCTGCTCGCCGCAACTACAGAAAAGCCCGTGAGCAGCAACGAAGACTCAACGTGGCCGAAAGTAAATAAATAAACTAATTTATTTTTTTTTAAATGGGGCTAGTGATAAATAGGGTTTTATGTGATTGGACAAAAAAATATAGGAAAGATTCTCAGCTTATAACAAGATCTTAGTAAACAGTAGTTGACACTATTATTTACACTGAGGAGCTACCCCACAGGGGAGTGATTCCTATTAGGCAAATAATGGACAGAAGCAAATATAGTTTCCCTAGGCCCCTAGCACAATCAGAATCAAGATTTTGATTATAGAGCACTAGATTTCTAGGAAAAGGGAAACAGAACAAATCAATGAGGCGGGTGTTTCTCTTAGAGAGAATACATACCTGAGAACATAACTGAACCCCTCTGAAACCCTCCTCCCTTGGGATTCTCAGCTTTCCTGACCTCATGTACCTTCGCCTCCTAGCATTTCTATCTGTCCTGTCAGATGGATGCCTCCCCCACATATCTGTCCAACCTTAACATCACTGCTGAGCTCAAATTCAAAGTGTCTAGAACTGAACTCATCTTTAACCCCACCCAAGTCTACATTTCCTCTTGGATTCTGTTACAAGCTTCACTTCCCAACTGCTGACATTCAAACCTATGTTTGAATCTGATGTGCCATCTACTGTCTGGGCAACTTACAAGTAACTTCTCTCCAGGCCTGTTTTTCTCACCTGTGAAATGGGAAAGCAAGACTAGGAGAGTTCTAAAAACTCTTCCAGAGTTTAAATTTTTTTTTTTTTTTTTGGCAGCACCACACGGCTTGCGGGATCTTAGTTCCCCAACCAGGGATCGAACCTGCACCCTCGGCAGTGAAAGCGCAGAGTCCTAACCACTGGACTTCCAGGGAATTCCCTAAAATTTTTTGAAGTCTATGATTTTAAACCAACTTTAAAAGGTCTAGGCAGGAGGGAGGGATAAATTAGGAGTATGGGATTAACAGATATAAACTACTATACATAAAATAGTAAGCAAAAAGGATTTACTGTATAACAAAGGGAACTATATCCAATATCTTGCTTTTCTTGTTTTTTTATTTTTTTATTATTTTTTTTTAAATCTTCATTGGAGTGTAATTGCTTTACAATGCTGTATTAGTTTCTGCTGTACAACAAAGTGAATCAGCTATAAGTATACATATATCCCCATATTCCCTCCCTCTTGAGCCTCGCTCACATCCTCCCTATCCCACCCCTCTAGGTCGTCACAAAGCATGGAGCTGATCTCCCTGTGCTATGCAGCAGCTTCCCACTAGCCATCCATTTTACATTTGGTAGTGTATATATCCAATATCTTGTAATAACCTATAATGGAAAATGTATATATATATATATATGAATCACTTTGCTATATACATGAAACTAATACAATATTGTTAAGTCAACTATACTTCAATTTTTAGAAAAAGATTAGGAACTTCCCTGGTGGCACAGTGGTTAAGACGCTGAGCTCCCCATGCAGGGGACCCTGGTTTGATCCCTGGTCAGGGAACTAGATCCCACATTCATGCCACAACTAAGAGTTTGAATGCCACAACTAATGAGCCTGCCTGCTGCAACTAAGACCCAGAGCAACCTAAATAAATAAATACTAAAAATAAATATTAGTAAAAATAATAAGGTCTGGAGGGGGCAAGGATAAATTGGGAGACTGGGATTGGCATATACACACTATTATATATAAAATAGATAACTAATAAGGACCTACTGTATAGCACAGGGAACTCTACTCAGTACTCTGTAATGGCCTATATGAGAAAAAGAATCTAAAACAGAGTGGATATATGTATACATATAACTGATTCACTTTGCTGTACACCTGAAATTAATACAACCTTGTAAATCAACTACACTCCAATAAAAATTTTTTTTAAAAAAGGTCCAGAAAATAAGATAAAAATAAGGTCTGGGGACATATCAGCTACCTTTGATTTCTAAGGAGTGAGAATTTAGTCTTCTTCTCCCTAAACACCGCCAGTCAAGGGCAGAGCCCATGTCTGACGAGCCTCAGCACCTCCCGCAGGGCCAGACACAACACAGACGCCTGGTAAATTTGTGAGTGAAGAATGAATGGACTGGTGGCACAGTGGTTAAGAATCCGCCTGCCAGTGCAGGGGACACACGTTCAAGCCTTGGTCCGGGAAGATCCCACATGCCATGGAGCAACTAAGCCCGTGTGTCACAACTAATGAAGCCCGCATGCCTAGAGCCCGTGCTCCACAACAAGAGAAGACACCGCAATGAGAAGCCCACGCACCGCAACAAAGAGTAGCCCCCGCTTGCCACAACTAGAGAAAGCCCCCGCACAGCAACAAAGACCCAGTGCCAAAAATAAATATATAATTTATAAAAAAAAAAGAATGGAGGAGGGTTAGGATTAGAGTAGGAAGTCATAAAGCAAAAGCATGAGCTTTGGAAGCACCCGGGGCTGGGTTTGGATCCTGTCTCCACCGCCCACTAGCTGTGTGAGCAGCTCCCTCTGAGCTTCAGATCCCCCATCTGGAAAACAGAACATAACACTTACTTTATGATTATTGGTGAGGACAAAATGAGGTCATATGGTAAACATACAGTAAAATATAGGTGATTATTATTCTAATGGGATGAATAAATGAATACTGAATGAGGTGATTTGTCATGAAGATTTTTTAAGAAAAGGGGCCAAAGAAAGCATCAGTTGGCTTGGGTACCCTCATTAGACAGAAATACAGTAAAGAGATAATATGCAAGTCTCCCCATAGCCATGGGCCCTCCCAACCCTCAGTGACATAAGTACAGACAATGAGTGGGGGACACTGTACTTTATGGATACATTTTCTCAGAGGGTTTAAAGCACCTTCAGAGACAGCAAGAATTATCTCTCCCCCAATCTCCCTATCCCCCCAACTCCCAACCCATAGATGTGAAAATATCCCAGTCTTTTTACATGAACTCTCCTAGCGATCCTGGGGGTGGGGGGCACAGATTACAGCATCAAACAGACCCACACAGATGCAGTCATCTGATTCACAACAAAGTCACCTGATTCAGTGCCATGGGGAGAGGGTGTTTTTCCAATAATGGTACAAATCAACTGGATATCCATATAGGAAAAAAAAAGGATCTTGACCCCTATCTCATACCAAACACAAAAATCAATTCCAGATGAACTACATATGTACATGTGAGAGTTCAAACACCAAAGCTTTTCAAGAAAAACATATGAATATCTTTGTGATCTCAGAGTATGCAAAATTTTCTTAATTTTATGAGACACAAAACAAACTAATGGACCAGAAAGAGCTAAATGGTCTATGTTAAAATGAAGACGGTCTGTTAGTTCAAAGACATCTTTAAGAGTGTGAAAAGTAGGAGATGATTTTGGAATATGTACTAACATCCAGAATACAGAAAGAATCTTTATGTTATGGGCTGAACTGTGTCCCCCAAAATTTATATGTTGAAGTTATAACCCCCAGTAACTCAGTAAGTAACCGTATTTGGAGATAAAGTCTTTAAAGAGGTAATTAAAATTAGGTCTTTAGGGTGGCCCCTAATCCAGTAAGACTGGTGTTCTCATAAGAAGAGGAGATTAGGGCTTCCCTGGTGGCACAGTGGTTGAGAGTCCGCCTGCCTATGCAGGCGACACGGGTTCGTGCCCCGGTCTGGGAAGATCCCACATGCCGCAGAGCAGCTGGGCCTGTGAGCCATGGCCACTGAGCCTGCGCGTCCGGAGCCTGTGCTCCGCAACAGGAGAGGCCACAACAGTGAGAGGCCCACATACCGAAAAAAAAAAAAAAGAAGAGGAGATTAAACACAGATACAAACAGAGGGAACACCATGGGAAGACACAAGAAGACAGCCATCTATAAGCCAAGGAGAGAGACCTTCAAAGAAATTTAACCCTGCTGACACCTTGATCTTGGACTTCCAGCTCCAGAATTATGAGAAAAAAATTTTCTGTTGTTTAAGTCATCCATTCTGTGGTACTTTGTTATGTTTGGCCCTAGCAAACTGATACACCTTACAAACAATAAGAGACAATCTTTACCATAAACAAAACAAAAAGACAACCTGCAGACTGGGAGAAAATATTCACAAACGATGAGACCAGCAAGAGCTTAATTTCCAAAATATACAAACAATTCATACAACTCAATATCAAAACAAACAAACAAACCAAAAAAAAAACAATCAAAAAATGGGCAGAAGGGTTTCCCTGGTGGCGCAGTGGTTGAGAGTCTGCCTGCCGATGCAGGGGACACGGGTTCGTGGCCCGGTCTGGGAAGATCCCACATGCCGCGGACCGGCTGGGCCCGTGAGCCATGGCTGCTGAGCCTGCGCGTCCGGAGCCTGTGCTCCGCAACGGGAGAGGCCACAACAGTGAGAGGCCCACATACTGCAAAAAAAGAATGGCCAGAATCGAAAAGTCTATAAATAATAAATGCTGGAGAGGGTGTGGAGAAAAGGGAACCCTCCTACACCATTGGTAGGAATGTAAATTGGTGTAGTCACTGTGGAGAACAATATGGAGGTTCCTTAAAATACTAAAAATAGGGACTTCCCTGGTGGCTCAGTGGTTAAGAATCCACCTGCCAATGCGGGGGACACAGTTTCAATCCCTGGTCCGGGAAGACCGCACATGCTGCGGAGCAACCAAGCCCATGTGCCACAACTACTGAGCCTGTGCTCTAGAGCCCGGAAGCCACAACTACTGAGCCCATATGCCACAGCTACTGAAGCCTGCATACCTATAGCCCGTGCTCCGCAACAAAAGAAGCCACCTCAATGAGAAGCCCACGCACCACAATGAAGAGTAGCCCCCACTCCCTGCAACTATTGAGAAAGCCCGCACGCAACAAAGACCCAATGCAGCCTATTTATTTATTTATTTATTTATTTTAAAAAAGAAAAAAATCTTTAAAAAAAAAGGGACTTCCCCGGTGGCACAGTGGTTAAGAATCCGCCTGCCAATGCAGGGGACACGGGTTTGAGTCCTGGTCCAGGAAGATCCCACATGCCGTGGAGCAACAAGCCTGTGCGCCACAACTACTGAGCCTGTGCTCTAGAGCCCATGAGCCACAACTACTGAGTCCACGTGCCGCAACTACTGAAGCCCACGTGCTCTAGAGCTCGTGCTCTGCAACAAGAGAAGTCACTGGAATGAGAAGCCCGTGCACCGCAACGAAGAGTAGCCCTGCTTGCTGCAACTAGAGAAAGCCCACGCGCATCAACGAAGACCTAACACTGCCAAAAAACAAATTAATTTAAAAAAAACCAAACACTAAAAATAGAGTTACCATATGATCCAGCAATCCCACTCCTAGGCATATATCCCGAAAAGACAGAAAGCTCTATTTAGAAAAGATACATGTACCCCAATGTTCACAGGAGCACTATTTACAATAGCCAAGACATGGAAATAACCTCAGCGTGCATCAGCTAATGAATGGATAAAAATGTGGGGTGTGTGTGTGTGTGTGTGTGTGTGTGTGTGTGTGTGTGTGTTATATTATATATACGCACACACAACGGAATATTACTCAGCCATTAAAAAGAATGAAATAATGCCATTTGCAGCAACATGGATGGACCTAGAAATTATTATAGTAAGTGAAGTAAGTCAAAGACAAATATTATATTATATCAATTATATATGGAATCTTAAAAAAATGATACAAATGAACTTATTTACAAAACAGAAACAGACTCACAGACATAGAAGACAATCTTATGCTTATCAAAGGGTAATGTGGGGGAAGGGATAAATTAGGAATTTGGGATTAATAGATACACAGTACTATATATAAAATAAACAACAAGAACCCACTGTATAGCACAGGGAACTATACTCAATATCTTATAATAGCCTATAATGGAAAAGAATCTGATATACACAGACACAGACACACACACACACACACACATAGGTATAACTGAATCACTTTGCTGTACACATGAAACTAACACAACGTAAATCAACTATACTTCAATAAAAAAAATTTTTTTAAATAAGAAACAACCTTTAAAATAATGAAGAAAAGACTTGATCAAACATTTCATAAAAGAAGATATCCAGGGGCTTCCCTGGTGGCGCAGTGGTTGAGAGTCCGCCTGCCGATGCAGGGGACACGGGTTCGTGTCCCAGTCCGGGAAGATGCCACATGCCGCGGAGCGGCTGGGCCCGTGAGCTGTGGCTGCTGAGCCTGTGCGTCTGGAGCCTGTGCTCCGCAACGGGAGAGGCCACAACAGTGAGAGGCCCGCGTAAAAAAAAAAAAAAGAAGATATCCAAATAGCAAATAAACATATGAAATGGAGGTCAATTTCGTCAATCATTAGAAAAATGACAAGTGAAACACAGTGAGATAGAACTATACTCCCATCAGCGTGGAGGCATGACTGCAATGAACATGACGAACACACCAACTCTGGGTAAGGATATGGTGCAATCAGAGCCAGAACAATCCACTGGACAATCACTTGACAGGATCTACTAAAACTGAACATATACGTAAATTCTGACCCGAGCAATTCTGCTCTTAAGTATATGCCCAACAGAAATGCATCCATTTGTTCACCAATCATGCCTAGAATGTTCATAGCAGCACTATGCATACAACCTTAAACTGGCAGTTACCCAAGTGCCCACTAATAGAATGAATAAATCAATTGTGAAATAATCATATAATGGAAAACTATATAGCAATGAAAATAAATCATCTACAAGTGCACACAACAATATGGATGAATCTCGTAAACACAAGGTTGAGTGGTGAAACGCCAAAACCAAAAGAGGACAGACACCCTGTATGATTCCACTAACACAAAGTATGAAAACAGGCAAAATTCATCCACACTATTAGAAGAAGCCAGGACAACAGTGGAGGGAGTGACTGGATGGGAATTCAAGGGGGGTTTGACCCTGGGCTTCCAATTACCCTGGTGTGTTCAATTTGTTAAAATTATACAAAGTTTCACAACAGGATTACTATATGTGCACTTTTCTATATGCATATTAGACTTCAAGAAAAAAGCTTTCATTTTAAGCGCACAGTGCCAAAGAAATGGAAAGTGCCACTTTTTGTTTTGGTTCTTTAGAGGTGAGGAGCTAAAAACAGAGGCTAGGTGCCGGTCTTCCAGTGGGCAGATAAACAGGGCTAAGAGAAAAAAGCCCAATTTTAGGAGATTAGAGAAGAGTCTGCAGCCCCAGGTTGTGCCCTAATAGCTGGCTGTGCACCACCCGCTTCTCAGACAGTCGCCTCCCGAGATACAGGGCCTGGGGAGGGGACAAGAGGCTGGAAGACAGGCTGAGATCCCCCACTAACTTCGAGGGATGGTCCAGCCTCCCCCATACTCTGCCATCCACAGCAGAACTTTCATTTGTGGGAATTCCCTGGTGGTCTAGTGGTTAGGACTCCACGCTCTCACTGCCGAGGGCGTGGGTTCAATCCCTGGTCGGGGAACTAAGATTCCGCAAGACATGCGGCATGGCCAAAAACAAAAAAGAAATCCCATTTGTGTTAGGGACATGGTTATGTCACCCAGCAACCCTGGGGAGTCACTCCTTCCCCACTCTCGGTCCATATGGTTCAGCTAGGCTGGGTGTGGGGTTTTGCTCCCCATTTTAGCTGCCATGTGGGGAGAAACTTGCTGGAGAATGAAGCAGAAAGAGGAAGCAAAAAAAAGGGAAGCAAAAATGAAAACTAGGGGCCAAGATCTTGAGATCTTCTTGGCGCACCTGGATCTAGAAATGCCTAAGGTCACATCCTGAACCTATTACGTAAACCGCTGAATTCTGTTTTGCTTAGGGCAGATTGAGTTACATTTGTCACTTATGTCACTATGACAAATCTTCCCCTTCACCACTCTCCAGAAGCCTGTGTGCACTCTCAGTGGGAATAATCCTACCCGCTGCTAACTGCCATTACAGGCATCCCTCACGGTGTTATACCTTTACAAAGCACTTTCATATTCACCAATCCGTTCGATCATTACAGAAATGCCAAGAGACATAGGCTGCAGGTATTACCATTCCCACTTTTTTGGGGGTTTTTTTGGCTGCATTGTGCGACATGCGGGATCTTAGTTAGTTCCCCGACCAGGGGTTGAACCCGTGCCCCCTGCACTGGGAGCAAGGAGTCTTAACCACTGGACCACCAGGGAAGTCTCACTATTCCTGCTTTCTTTGCCATCCTAGACTTTTTTGAGAGCCGGCAAGGACGTCAGGACCATCTAATTGAATCCTCTCGCTCTCACAATGAGAAGAATGAGGCTCAAGGAAAGAGGCAGCCTGGATACAACCAGAGAATAACAAAACTACAAAGGGCTTGAAAATTCTTCAAAAGCGCGAGGGCAACATTACTGAGACTGTGATGTTCCCTGATCCCCAGATTTGAGAATCTGGCTTTAATCCTTGTCCATAAAGAGAACTTCATCGGATCCACATCCTGCCATTAGAATAATAATGGGGACCATTTCATCATCCGCCATAATGCTAAGCATTCATTCATTCTCTTACAGGATCCTTCTTTGAGGCAGGTTCTGCTCTTAGCTCCATTTTGCAGCTGAGGAGTAGCTTGCCCCAAATCACTCAGCCAAGTAGCAGAGCTGAGTCCCAACAACAAAGGCTGGGGGTGGGTTGAGGCACCAGAGAGAGTCACCTGTGCCAAGATTTGATTTACGGGGTCCACCGCTCCATCTTCTGCTCACAGCTGGAAGGCTGCCTCCTTCTGTTCTGATGTCCACTTCCTTCAGCATTTCTAGAATCCAGCTTTAAAAAAAAAATCTATCTCCTGAGCAAGCCCTCACCAGTTAACTGAGATCCTTCTGTCAACAGCAGCACCTCCTTATAGCCAACTGGTCCTCCTTCTTCGTTTTCTTTTTTTCCACCACATGTCATGTGGGATCTTAGTTCCCCAAACCAGGGATGGAACCTGCGCCCGCTGCAGTGGAAGTGCTGAGTCTTAATCACTGGACCGCCAAGGAAGTCCCTGGTTCTCCCTTCTGAGTTAACACATCTCTGGGTCAATATTCAGGCTGGGGACTTCCCTGGTGGTGCAGTGGTTAAGAATCCGCCTGCCAATGCAGGGGACATGGGTTTGAGCCCTGGTCCGGGAAGATCCCACATGCCGCGGAGCAACTGAGTCCATGCACCACAACTACTGAGCCTGTGCGCTAGAGCCCGCGAGCCACAACTACTGAGCCCGTGCGCCACAACTACTGAAGCCCGCATGCCTAGAACCCGTGCTCCGCAACAAGAGAAGCCACTGCAATGAGAAGCCCATGCACCACAACGAAGAGTAGCCCCCACTCGCGGAAACAAGAGAAAGCCGCGGGCAGCAACAAACACCCAACACAGCCAAAAATTAATTAATTAATTTTATAAATAATAATAATAATTCAGGCTGGATCTCTGCACACCCACTGGTCAGCTGCCTTCATTCTCCATACAACCACAAGAGTCAGCTTTTATAGAGCTTAAATCAGATCACATTACTTCACACCCACCAGGATGGCTAGTATCAAAAAGACAGACAGAAAAATAAAATAAAATAAAATAAAAAGACAGACAGGGCTTCCCTGGTGGCGCAGTGGTTGGGAGTCTGCCTGCCGATGCAGGGGACACGGGTTCAGGCCCCGGTCCGGGAAGATCCCACATGCCGCGGAGCGGCTGGGCCCGTGAACCATGGCCGCTGAGCCTGCGCGTCCGGAGCCTGTGCTCCACAACGGGAGAGGCCACAACAGTGAGAGGCCCGCGTACCTCAAAAAAAAAAAAAAAAAGACAAACACACACACACACACACACACACACGACAGACAACAACAAGTGCGGGTAAAGATGTAGAGAAATTAGAACCCTCATATGTTGCTAATGGGAATTTAAAATGGCGCAGCTACTTTGGTAACTGTCAGAGGAGATTAAATGTAGTTACCCTACGACCCAACAATTCCCTTCCTACGTATATACCCCAAAGAAGTGAATATGTATGTTCACACTAAAACTTGTACATGAATAGTCATAGCAGCATTATTCATAATACCCAAGAAGTAGAAACAACTAAAATGTTCATCAACAGACGAATGGGTAAACAAAACGTGGTCTATCCATATAATGGGATACTGTTCAGCCTTAAAAAGTAATAAAGTACTGAGACTTGTTACAACACAGATGAACCTCGAAAACATGAGGCCAAGTGAAAGAAGCCACACACAAAGGGCCACATATTATGATTCCACGTATATGGAATACCCAGAAGAGACTAACCCACAGAGGCAAAAAGCAGACTGGCTGTCAGGGGATGGAAGGAGAGGGGAATTGAGAGGTACAGGGCTCACTTTGGGGGTGATGAAAATGTCCTGGAATTAGTTAGTGGTAATGGTTGCACAACACTGTGACTATATTAGGAACCACTGGGGACTCCCTGGCGGTCCAGTGGTTAGGACTCAGCACTTTCACTGCTGTGGCCCAGGTTCAGTCCCTGGTCAGGGAACTAAGGTCCTGCAAGCCGTGCAACGTGGCCAAAAAGAAAAAAGAACCACTGAATTGCACACTTTAAAATGGTGAGATGGTGAATTTTATGGTATGTGAATTCTATCTCAATTTTAAAAATATTTTTAATTCCCCCCCCCAAGAAAATAATCAGATCACAAAGCTACCCGCCTCACCACACTTTAAAACTCCCCAGTTGGGCTTCCCTGGTGGCGCAGTGGTTGAGAGTCCGCCTGCCCACGCAGGGGACACGGGTTCGTGCCCCGGTCCAGGAAGATCCCACATGCCGTGGAGCGGCTGGGCCCATGAGCCGTGGCCGCTGAGCCTGCGCGTCCGGAGCCTGTGCTCCGCAACGGGAGAGGCCACAACAGTGAGAGGCCCGCGTACCACCAAGAAAAAAAAAACACTAAAACTCCCCAGTGGCCTCCCATCACCCCAGCAGTTAAACCCAAATTCCCCACCAGGGCCTAGAAGGTCCTATGTGGGCCTGGTCCTGCAACTTCTCCCACCTCTCCTACTACTTCCCCCCCTCACTCCTTCCATTCCTCCCTCACCCTTTGCCCTTGTTCATTCCTCCATCTGGAATGTTCTTTCCCACAGCTGGCTTCTCATCAGTCAGGTCTCTGTCCAAACGTCCTCATCACCTCCACCCAGAGCCCTCCCTGACCCCCCCCCACCTAAAACAAAACACAGCTCCAGCAAGCTCCATCCCATTACCCTGCTTTACTTCTTCATATCCCTTATCACCCTCTGAAAAGACGTAAATTTTTTTTAAACTATTTATTTCTTTGTTGCCTGTCACTCCAACCAAGAGGGCAGGGATCTTGTCTGTCCTGCTCACAGCTGTGAATTAGCCTACCACGTAGGAGCTACTTGAGAAACACTTCTGGAAAGAATGGATGTATTGACCAACTTCCTGTAAAATCTAAAAGGCAGCCCACTACCTGGTCAGGAGTCAGGGGCACTCAGTGAGTCCAGCCGAGCTCTGTAGGTGCTCAGCGCCAAGCCCTGCCCTAGGCCTGTCTGGAACCCTGAAGAAGCAGGAAGAATGATCCCTCCCCTTGAAAGTTCTGAAAGTCTTTCAGGGGTCACACAGCACCCAGTGTTTACCCAGCAACCCACAAACAAACGCAAAGGAGAGATCTAAAATTGCCTTGATGACACCCAAGCTGGAGGCTAGGGTCCAAACCAGCCTCATACCACTGCACTGGCAAACATCCTCTGATACAGCTTCTTACGGCTTTGCAATCTGACCTGTTCTCCAGAACGAGATGGTTGCAGCTCACACCTGCTCCTGCCTCCTCGCATCGGGACTTTCTTTTCAGAGGCAGTTAAATATCCAAAGAGGCAGGTGGTATAAGCCTCGTCCCCCGCCACTACCACGCCCTCCCAATTCAGCATCTCTGGGCCACGCACACACACAGCAACTTACCCACTAGGAGTTTGACATCTCGGACTGTGAAATCAGGGTCAGGCATCCTCGAAAAAGAGGAACACAGACATTTGATGAGAAGAAATAACAGGGTTAGACCCAACAATGGGGGCAGAGGGAGGCCATTTTTCCAAGAGAGTTGCCTGGTTCTTATGCTGGGAGTCCAAAATGGGATAACTCAGAGGGAGGGTCACCCCCCAAACCGGTCAGCAGCTTCCTCACCTCAATGGCAAACCAGACCCTCACTCTCCCTGACACCTGAACTCAGCACAGCTACAGAGAAGAGGATGGACATCCACTGTCCCCCTGCCACATATCCGG
Organism: Neophocaena asiaeorientalis asiaeorientalis; assembly: GCF_003031525.2. Lineage (NCBI taxonomy): Eukaryota > Metazoa > Chordata > Mammalia > Artiodactyla > Phocoenidae > Neophocaena > Neophocaena asiaeorientalis. Next base: position 6,496,253 of record NW_020174645.1, on the reverse strand, counting down.
AGAAGACTGAAGTGTGCCGCCAGAGTTGGGCATTCAAACACTTGCTTTCTTTTAGGGTGGGTAGCCCTCTCTGTGGCTCCTCTTCTAGGAAATACTCTCCATAAGGAGTTGTATGGAGGGTGGGAGGGACCCCTTTTAAGTTTAGAGGAAAAAAAAAAATATCGCACCAATTCCAGGGATTTGGTGACACTGGCTATGATGACTGTGATGAGGTTCACTATTAATTAATAGTGATGCCAAAGGTTTAATTTCTGTTGGTAGGAATGACTGGCAGTAGATGCTGTGGAGGGAGGCTGTGATGAAGCCCTCAGCTTCCTCCCCCACCCCTGCCCAAGGGGTGGAAACCTGTTCTTCCAGCCAGCCTCCGGATGGAAGCTCTGAAGAGAATGTAAACCAGACAAGACACCACGGGAGGCAGGTGCTGGGGCCCAAGCCAAAAGGGGAGACGAGGGCCTAGCATCCTAGGAAACACACCCTCCACAGAAAAGGGCCAGTTTCCCACATAGTGCAAGTCTGAGTAGAAAATATGCATGTAGGCATCCTGCCTCTGGGCCCAGAAGCTGGCCAATCCCTTTGCAGCTCAGGCCCTGCCTCAGTTTCCTGATTCAGGGGGAGGACACAATTCTCTTCAGGAAGTCACTGCGTGTAACTGGGGTGGGTCAGGGGAAAAAAGTCCACGCTGTTTAAGTACCCTGTGACCTCTCCATCCAAATTCTCTGAAAATCCAGACTAATCTTTAAAGAGTTTTTCCCCTCTGTCAGGCCTTGAACAAGGAGATACAATCCCCAAATAATGAAGAAAAATCCTTCTCAGTGATGAGAGGTAAGGAAAAGGGTGGAAGAAATCCATCCCAAGCTACAAACTGTGTTAGGGAAGGAGACAGGGGAAGAAGCAATTGGTTTCAGCAACTTACTTAATTCCCAGGCCATCTTTTTCTCGAAATATCAGGGGAACTCTCAGAGCTTCTCTCTGCACGTACTCATAGTTGAAATCTGTTTGGAGATTGGAATTAAAACAGGTTGGTTAAGTCATGAAGGAGCAAATGAACCATGATCCATTGGTTAGGGGAAGAAAAACGATGGAGGAAGGGGCAGGGGTTATACTAGATGCAGGCACCAGCTCAAAGGGCAAGAGCTCCCTAGAAAATGACAAGGAAATGGATTAGGCAAAGCCCAAGAGAAGCCATGCCAACTATCAGCTCCTCTGCCTACTCAGTCACTGCCTGCATGCCCCACGGGTCAGAACTTGTCAATGAACAGCCCAAGGCTGGAGAGGACTGGGGAGGGAGCCTCATGAAAGAGCCCCACACAGCCCAGTTATCACTGCAAGAGAGGGACGGATGGAGAAACACATCCCAAGCTGAGCTCAGAAAGTAAAGGAACTGCAAAATTGAAGAATGCCACCTGGGAGGATCTGAAGCCCCAGAGAGGAGGCTGGGAGGAGGGTTCTCATTGTAGCCAAGCATCAGGGAAGATCTTATTGTAATATCCTGCATGGTGAAGGGGAGGGGGGAAAAGCCGGTTTCCCTGGAAACTGTGTATCTGGTGCCAAAATAACTAGGGAACTGGGCACAGCTTTGCTGTCTTAATAGTGAAATTCTGCTGCAGCCATCAGAACACTTGCTTCAGCTGGATAACCAAGAGGGATGCTCCCCAGGTGAAGACTGTGTGAAGGGGACATAGTGAGGCCTGAAGAAAACTCACCGCGTAGTTTTCTTGTCTGACTGACGCTTGTCTAGTGTAGACCCCCAACATCCTTATCGAAAGCCCTAGAGCACGAAGGAAGCCTTAGCTTCCATCCTCCTGAGTTCCAAAAGTAGGGGATCTGACCCAACCATATCCCTAAATATGGAGGTGAGGGAGGCGGAGATAAATCCTCACATCCCCAAATCCTCAGGTAACTGAAGCAATTCACAAAGGCACGAGCCCTCCCTGGCCAGTCAGAAGGGAGATAGAGGAGATCCCAGGCCACTGAAGCCCCTGCCCCAGGGAACAGTTCACTAGGGCAGCTTGGGGGAGTGGGGGTAGGGAGAGGGCAAGGCAACTCTGCTCAGAGGAGAGAGAACAAAACCAGAGCTGGGGAAAGTCCTGACCTTAGCAGCTCAGATCCCCAGGAGCTCCCAGTGAATGGGGATTCCTAAGGATTTAAAGGCAGAGAAGTTTAAGAAGCTTCTATTTTGAATCCAGGCTAAGGGCTCCTTCTGTTTCTCAGCTCCTCCCTCGAGTTCTGGGGCAAGATCTGAATTAACAACCAAAAACCCTAGAGCCCTCTCTCTTGAAAGGAGCCTGGACAGCAGATTTAAGGGCTCTCCCTCGCTGGAAACCCCCAGCCCACCCCATACACACACACCCAGAGTCCACCCCCAGGGTCAGCTTCAACTTCCTCAAATGAGCCTGAGAAAACACTGAGATCCTGGGCAGCGAATTCCTCACCAATGACCAGGAAGAGTTGCATACTGCTTTCTCCTCCGATCCGCCAAACGACTCAAGAAAAATGGGGAAGGAGAGGAATTAAAACCCCATTTGTGCTAAGGAAATTTAAATGTAGTTGAGACTAGACCCCTGAACTGTCTGGCCTCTGGGTGCAATGCTCTTAAGACCTGGCAGGCTGGAAGAAATTTCTTCTTCCCTCCTCTCACAACTACCCCCTACCACCGAAGCCCGGCACTCCAGGAAGCAATGGGCACAAAAGAGAAACTTCAAAAATGCAAAGCTAGGCGGTCTCTCCTAGGAGCTAACCCCATAGCCCTAGCCACTCAACCGGAACCTGGAGGCGGGAGGCGCTTCCCAGTTATCAGCTCACTGAGGAATGGGAGGGTTTTCCAAGGGGGAAGGGGATAATAAACAAAATGGGAACAGAGTAATGTAAAGGAAACCCAAATGTCTGAGGGGCAAAAATGAACTTACAAACCCCAGAAGGGCATAGGGAGATGCCTAAGTAGGCAGGGCAAATCCAAAACCCCAATCCCACAGGCCAAACCAGGGGCCTTGCAGGCCTTAGACCCAAGCCAGAGAGAGCATAAGCTCAAAGTCTGGAAGACACTCCCAGACACTTTGCTAGTACCAGGGTCAGGGAGGTAGGCCCTGAAGGTCTCAGGCTAGGGTGACATTCCCAAACCCCAGAGGCTTCTCCAACTTCTGCTCTAAACTGGCAGGGCCCACAAGAGGGACAGAGCTCTCAAGGCCTCAGCCCTGGGAAGAGACCCTGTTTCCCAGGGGGGGGGGTGCCCCAACTCTTCACCTCAAACTGCCAGGGGGCAGCCTGAAGCCTGATGGGGGGATAACCCCCTTACCCACTTCAAGCATCAGGGATGCAGGGCTAGAGACCTCAGGCTTAAGCGGGGTCCAGCCAACAACTCCGGGTCACCCACCCTGCTCCCATCTAGCAGGGCTCATAAGGTGATGGAGCTCAGCAGACCCCAGGCCTGAGGAGGTGTCACTAAGTGACCGGGGGCATCCCCAGCGCCAGGTCCTAACTGGCAGGGCTCGAAATGTCACGGGGTTTGAGAGGCTACAGGCCTGGGGGTCCCCCACCCCAATATCCCTGGGGTGCCCCAGCCCCGCTCCAGCCCATCGGCTGCACCTCGTGCAGCGCAAGGAGCTGGGCCGGCTCCGGGAGGGGTAGAACGCGGCGCACCCGCCCTCCATCTGTCTGCCCGTCGGTCCCCAGGTCCCTCAGTCCGCCGGCCCCCTGGCTCTACCCACCCTGGGGCTGGTGGTGGGCGCGGGCCGGGCCTAGGCCCACGCCCGGCCCCGGTTCCCGCCTGCCCTCCTCCCTCGCCACCCAGCCCACCCCACCCCCCCAGTGCTCGGCCTCGTTTCGTCACCGGATCCCCTGGAATGGGGGACGCGGGCGCGAAATACGAACCCAGCCACCGGCAGCTCCCTCCCCACGTGCGCTCGGGCCGCGCCGCGGAGGACTGCCCGAGGAGGGGGCGCCTCACCTTTGCCCTCCATGGCGTGCACGAAGTCCCCCTGGTACAGCTGGCTGCGCAGCTTCTCCTCCAGGCTGAAGCCGCGGACGCTGACGATCTCCTCCACGTCCGACAAGTCCTCGTTCTCGTCGTATCTCTGGCGGTCAATCGGGCGCTGCAGGGACCCAAACCAGAGAGCCCGGGACATTACTGGGGGAAGTGGGGGTCGCCTCTCACCCTGGGCCCAGCTCGAACAGGTGCAGGAGCCGCGCGCCCCCTGCACCCCACCACTGCGACCGGAGCAACTTTACGCAAAAGCCAAAGATGCTGAAAATGGGCATAATGAGAGGGGCCAGCGCCCCCAGGGTCAAGCTGCGCCCTAAACAGGGCACTCTCCTCCTGCATCTCTGGAGGCCATGGAAGGGATATCTGGGGGAGTCTCCCTTGCCCCCCACCCGCGAGAGGTGTTAGGTTTTGCCCACTCGGCCGGGAGCCTGGTTATGTAACCCGCGAGGGGGGCTCGGCGCACGGGCTGGCGGGGCATTTGTAGGCCCCGGGAGGAGCCGCCGCAGCGCCCGGCTCGGCGCTAGCAGCAGCCCTGGCGGCCGCAGCGGCAGAGCCGGGAAGCCGGAACCGGGGGCCGGCGGCATTTCTAAGACTGGAGCCGCCCCCGAGCTACGGGGGAAGCTGGAAAGCTGAAATGGAAGGGCTGAGACCCCAGCCGCCCCCGCCGACCGACCGCCAGTGCAAGAAGAAGAGATGGGAGGGGGGGTTCGGGGCTTGGGAGGGGGAGAGGCAGACGGCCCGCCACAAAGCTCCCATCGGAGACCCCAAAACGCACCAGCAGCTGTCTCATCTCCCCACAAGCGCGCGCGCACACTCACTTCCTAAGGAGAATCCCCCGCCACTCCCCGCATCCCCTGCCTCCTCCCTCCACCGCCGAGCGCCCAGCCCCGCAGCCCCCCAGATTCCGGGCGAACCCCGAGCCCGCTGAGCCCCCCCTCCACGCCTTTCCCCGCTACCACCTCCCCACTTAAGTGTCTGAGACTCTGAGCCTCACAAGGGACTGGAGGAGTAAGCTGCTTGCTTCCTTTTGCATGCAATTTATTATATTTTTTTTCCGGTCCTCTTGCAAAATACAGAAAAGGAAAGAAAAGGCAGCAAGAAACAACAACAAAAAAAATAGATCTATCATATACCAGATACAGATTTGGAAAAAAAAAAAAAAAGCTACACACCAATCTTCTTCCAGAGTCTTTCTCTGCCTCCATTTTTTTAGGAGAGTTCACCAATTAATTGTCAACACTCCTGCCCCCTGCATTTTGGCGGAGGGGGGAAGGAGGGAAGACCAAAGAAAACAAACCAAAAAATAAATAAATAAAGCTAGCCAGAGCCGAGATCTACAAAGTTTTGCACCAACACTTAAGCAGATCCGTTTGCAAAGTCCTAGGAAACCATTTTCAGCAGTTGTGGGGGGAGGCGTCGACGTCATAATCCCCGGAACGTAAA
>NW_020174645.1:6438703-6490809 GCF_003031525.2 Neophocaena asiaeorientalis asiaeorientalis | reverse complement strand
AGGTGCAGATTTGCACGGCTGGCCTCAGCGGGAGGCGCGGAAATGCAAGCCGAGCATGCTGGAGTGAAAGCCCCCGGGGCCTGGCACCCCCCAAAAACGACCTCCCACCTCAATCCCTGCCCCCATTGCCCACGGCCCCCACGGGCTACCCCTCTTCCTCTTCCTTCACTCACCCCACCTCGTTACCTACGTGGCCGACCCAAATTCAAAACATTTTGTGTATATATAATTTTTTTTCTTTTCTACTACGTCTTTTTGGGGGGGGATCCTCTCTAGATCCCCATAAGCGGACCTGCCATACGGAGGAGGCATTTGGGGACTCAGGAAGAAATTAGCGCAGCTCCATACCTGTACGGACTGCATAGCTTTTAAACTCCTGGACTCAAAGATAAGGATCCACATACACACAGGTACAGGAAATACAGCCAGACCAAAGCCTTTTCAGACCCGAGCTGACCGGAAGACGTTGCCTTTCATTCATTCACTCTGCCCGCGTCTGTGGAGTCCTTTACTAGGCGACAAGCCCTGGAAGAGAAGTTGGACATTTTTTAAAGGTCCCTGCGCTCGCCAAGCGGAGGAAATAGATGCTCAGGAGTGAACTACCGAGAGAATCGGATCTGGCGCCTCCTAACGCAGCTGGCAAACATGCGAAGGGTAAGCCCTTATTGGCGGTTTACAGGAGAAATGTCGGTGGAAAGGTGCAAGGCGCTGGGATGGGGCGCGGGGAACTTTGGGCACCCCTTGATTAAGCCTACAGCGCTTCTTGGCAGAGGTATGGGCACCCTCTATACAAATATGGAGTATCATTAGATCTCAGTATGCTGTCCACATACCTCATTCACTGTGACCACCCCCAAAACTGGAATCCTAAACGTGTTATCCTGTAAGTCCATCATGAACAACAGTCAGGTCGACTTTGGTTGTGAGAAAAGCTGGCCCTAAACATTCTTCCAGCCCAACTAGGCCTGATCTTGGAGGTAAAGATCACGATGAGATGACATGGTACCAGGGCTACAGTAAAAGAGCCTTATACCTGCTCATAACAGGCTTTGCAAACAAACTTCCCATACTTTTAATTTTACTTCTCTCATGAACCCTATGGGATAGTTGGAGCAAATCATTTTGCAGATGGGAAACTGAGGCTCAGAGAAGTTTTGAATCTGGTTGATTGCTTTACCCTCATATCCTCCCCGTGTCAACAGTGATCAGACAGATAAGTGGAGAGGAAGTGGCTTCCCCATCAGAGATCAGATGTGAGCCGTCAGCGTAAGAGACAGCTTCCCCCTCACTCACCTTGAAGTTTCCTGTCCTATCTTTCTGTGTTTTTTTCCACCCATCCTCCAAAGACTGCTCGTTGAAGTCTTGTTTTAATCCAAGTCCACTAGCTGGCGAACTTCAAAATTTTTTTCCAAACTGAAATCGCCCACCTTGGCTTAATGGGCGTGAGAGGGGTTTTGCCTTCAGCCTCTGTCAAGAACCAGGGACCGTTGTATTTGCTTCTCTCTTTTGCAAGAACCCTTTAAGGGAAATAGTTTTGTTATTCCTCATTTTGCAGATGAGGAAACTGTAACTCAGAAAGGGAAAGCCAATCCCCCAAGATCACACAGCTTATATAAATGGGGCTGCTGGGGCTCAGACTGGAGCCTGGCTCTGCCATCACATCCTTGTTTTGGATATTGACCATCTTCACTGCTCCCACATAATGAGATGAACGTGTTCAGAGGAGGGTGCAGTGGGCTGGAAGGTCAGGAATTAAGTGCAGTAAAGCAAAACTGTGAAATAAAACACTTGGTCTTAATTCTCCTTTCCTCCCAAAGACCCTACTGCCTCCCCATGTGGTCTCATGGTGTCCCCAAAAGCTGGTATCAGGAAAAGACCCAATGGCAGACACCTTGGTGTAAAAACAGTTAAGTCCATATATCACCCCGATGGGGAGTTCCTGGCCTGTCAGAGTGGGAAGGGGTTGAGTAGTCACCTAATTTAATCCCCTCCCTCTACAAACCGCCAGGAAACCACAGACCAGAGAGAAGAATGGGCCAGCCGGGGGTTTGTTCCCCTTTGACGCCCCCAGAATGCCTACCCTGCCGCCCGCTACTAAGTGGTCACTCAATAAATGTTGGGCCCTTGATGGATCACCTTCCCAGCAATATTTGCATTTTCTCTTTATCAGCAATTGGCAGATGAAAGGCTTTGTCCTCCTGTTGAAAGAATCCCAGGCATTTGCTCAAAGTGGGGGGAGGAGGTTATGTTGGGCCGAAGGGGGAAGGGCCAAGACCCTTGAGCTCCTTCCTTGGCTAATTGTCCCCGAGGAGTGGACTGTAGGTGAGAGAGCAGAGGGAAGCTTAAGGTGATTCCCCAGGAGAGGGTTGTTTGTTTGTTTGCCTTTTCTTGCAGGAAAAAAAAGACCAGGCCAGTTGTACTTGAAGCATAATAATGACTTCCTGGAGCCTCTTGCTCATTCTTGCAAAAGGCCCAGTCAGATCCTGGCTGTATTGGCCCCATTCATTCATTTCTTCATTCATCAGAGGTTGATTGAGCAGCTCTGTGCTCTAAAGACAGAAGGTAGAAAAGCCAGCTCCGATCGTAGACTTACTCGAGGCTGGGCAAGGGGTGGGCCGCCAGCTTCCCAAGCAAGTTAGGAAGGGCTGATACTCTATGGAACTCTTAGAATCCAGCATTTTCACACTGTTAGAAACTGAAGCTGTCATATTCATGTATAATTATAATAGCTGCTGATTTTTGAGAGCTAACTATGTCTTTGAGCAAAGCCTCTCACATTTGCTATCTCTGAATGCTCGTCAAAGTTCTATGAGGGAGGGTCTGTAATTGCCCACTTTTACAGCTGAGGCTCACAGAGAGGTCAAGTAACCTGCCCACATTTTAGGGCTGTGAAATAGCAAAGACAGGATTTGAACCCAGGGCTTGTAGGAATCCAGAGCCCACAGGCTTCTCACTATAACTCCCTGCAGGGCTGCCCCATAGAACATACAGATGGAAATGTTCTATGTCTGTGCTGTCTAATATAGGAGCTTCTAGACACATGTGACTGTTGAGCGCTTGAAATGTGGCTAGTGGGATAAAGGAACTGAATGTTGAATTTTATTTAATTTTAATTAAATTTAAATAACTGTATGTAGCTAGTGTCTATCTTACTGGACACTAGTCCAGGGCAACCTTAGAGTGTTCTCCAGAGTTCATCTCGGGGGAAAGAGGCCAGGAATATCTGCAAAGGTTTTCTAGAAGGAGCCATCTGGTACAATGTGAATGTTTGGAGTGTTAGCCCTTAAACCACCCATTCTGAGTGCCTGCAAGAGCATGGCACTTGTAGGCACCTGGGGATGCCAGTCGGATATAAAATTGTCCCACCTACCCAGATCTGACAAACTTCTCAGGGACAGATAATTGGTGTTGGGGCAGGAAGCCTTAGAAATGGATAACTACTTCCTGATATATATCCTATTGTCAGGATCAAACCCAAAGATGCAATTCACTGTAGCCCTGTTTCCAACAGGAAAAGATTGAAAACGATCTAAAAGTTGGGGAACTGATTAAATAATCTTGGACCATTTATCTGCCCAATGAAATGCTATCAAATCATTAAAAAGAATAAGGTAGTTCTATATATACTGATGTAAAATGATTTCATGATATCCTTAAATTAAAACAAGGTACAGAATGATACTAAATTGTGAGGACCACTTATGTAAACCAAAGGGGATATATCTATATCTACTTTTTTTTTATATGCACAGAAAATTTTCTTTGGAAAGAAATACAATTTTTGAATGGGGAAAAGAACTGGGAAAAGAGAAGAAAACTTTTTCTTTGGTACAGTGTGAAACTTTTACCATGTATATGCATTAGTGTTGCCTGATTTTGAACCTTATAGATTTAATTTCATTTTATATGTTGCAGTACCTTTTGAATTTTATACTATATAGATGTATTACCTATTCAAAATTGAATTTCATTTTATTTGTGCTATTTGAGCCTATGATTTTCAAAATCAGGCCAATCTAAACCAAATAAATATTATTTAGTTATAAATACATAAGTGGTAAAGCATAAATAAAAGCAAAGGAGTGATTAACACAAAATACAGGAAAAAACTCAACTCTGGGGCAGGGAATATGAACAGTGAAAGGTAATGGTGATTTTCTGTTTCTTAATCTAGATGGTGGACAGCTGAGTGTAATTCTTTAAGGGTACATAAATATTTTATAAATTCGATTGTATTTATGAAATGTTCCACTATTTAAAAATTGTTTTTAAATTGCCTTCTTTCTCTCCCACCCCCAGTTTCTCCTCTCCACACTCCCATCCCCAGAAAACTTAGCAAGTCTCTTGGGTACCCTCCTAGAAATGGTTTATGCTCTTACGAACATCTACATGTATCTTCTTTCATTATTGTGTCACACAAATATACACTGTCCTTCCCCTTCCTTTTTCATTTAATGTGATCTGTAGAACCACCTCATTCTAAAATATTTAAGGATGAGGTAAATCTGAATGTTGTGATACAGAAAAATTCAAGATTGGTTAAGAATCAAAATAAGTCACAGAATAACATGTATGTAATGATCCCATTTATGTTAAAACAAACTATATATAGGTAACGTATAGATATGCAAAAGAGAAAAAGAAAGGAAGAGAGAAAGAGAAAGGCTTGAATAGAATAACAAACCATTGTTTGATCACTTCTGAGGAGAGGAGAAAATTTTGAGGGGGTTATATAGTCTATACTTATATATTACTTGCATTTTAAACAACCATTTTGGCCTTTTAAATTTATCAAATATTTCAAACATAAAGAAATGCATAGAAAATAAAAATATATATAGCAAGGGTTTGTGTATCCAGCACCTACCTTTTACAAACCTTAGAGTTTTGCCATATTTTGTGTTATTTTTGCAATTCAATAAGTACTCTGGGACAACAGACCACACACTATTACAGTTAAAGTGGTTGTAGTTCCCAGAGACTTTTGTTTGTTTTGGTTTTTGTTTTGCTCCTCAGTCCTTGTGGATTGAAGTATCTGAGTAAGAAAGAGCAGAATTACACATGGCCTTAGTGTCGGGCTTTGGTCATTTGGGGAAGACAGGTTTATGTCTAGAGTTTTGCATATTCTAATATCTCCCTTCCTGCGTGAGAACTGGAAGGAATCTTGGAAATAACAGGTGAGTTAACCAAGGGGTTAACGCCAGGAAGAGAGTCATAAAAGTTCAAAGATACTTTCAAAACTTGCATCTTTGGATTGATGGACAAGTGTATTAACCAATGGAACTCAAAATGCAAGCATTACTTCATCATGCTAAGTTATCATTGGTTGGCAATCCCAGAGGGCTGGACAGCCGGGCTGGCAGTTAACCCTTTCAGGGACGATCATGCCCTGTGCATTCACTTCATTTTGAAAGATGAAGCAGGGACAGATGAAAAGCCTAGAAAGTTCCCCAAACCTTCAAGTGCCATCTTCGGTTCTCACGCCAGAAGAAAGAGTTTCGCCCTGCAAAGAAACACCCGGGAACAAATTTCCTGGAGAAAAGTTTTGAACTTTTAAAATGCAGAATCAGCAGACGTTGCTTAGTAAGAGGAGAGGGGAGGAGAGAGAAGTTTGATTCACTTTTTGTGCTGTCAGAACGGAGACCAATGCTGGAGATGATTCCATTAATCTTACAGAGCGATCAGTCATTGAGAGGATTGAATTGCATTTCCTGCCCGAAGATATAGAGACAGATGACCTTTGCAGCAGCCCTCAGACCCCCCAGTTCACAGCTGGAGAGAGGATGTGTCAGCATTAACTTTCCGTCTTACCCTGCCCTTTGTTCAAAATTCAAACCCTTTGTGTTCAGGCTGCTGCAAGGGTTTTTATAGTTATTGATGCTGCTGGTTTTGTTTTTTGTTTTTTAACCTCCCACGTCTTGTAACTTCTGAGAAACAAACTCTATTTGGCAGAAGGTAACATCTGGAGGTGCCCCAGAGAGGGAACCAGAATAGACATGGGGGAATATTAAGAGAGGCCATTGGGGCTTTTGGTTTTCATTATTGCCCCTTCCTAGGCTCCCTGAATGTTGCAGGCTGAACTGGATGGAGCCAGAAATCCAGCAAAACTAATAATAATGCTTCATGTTTACATGGTTCTATTACAAAAAAGCTTTTACATGCATTACCTCATGTAAAAAAAACTGCTAGAACAGAAGTATTTACATAAAGGAACATTCTAAATTCCCAAATGTGGGGCTTCCCCGGTGGTCCAGTGGCCAAGACTCCATGCTCTCAGGGCAGAGGGGCCTGGGTTCCGTCCCTGGTCAGGGAACTAGATCCCGAATGCTGCAACTAAGAGTTTGCATGTCGCAACTAAGATCCCCACACACAGCAGCAAAGATCCTGCATGCCGCAACCAAGACCAGGCGCAGCCAAATAAATAAATAAATAAAATAAATTCCCAGATGTAATGAGCTACATGACCTTGGCCCAAGGGCCCAAAGTGAGCCTCAGTTATCCCACCTGTAAAATGGGGGTCATGATATCAAATGTATAAGAGATAATATGACAATTGAATGAGCCAAAGTTCTGCAACAGGGTGCTCAGTAAATGGTGTGTCTTCATTAAAATGAAGGCGACCACCTGGACTTCATAACCCTAACTAGTTGGGGAATCAAAATTTGGTTTTCAGGACTTCCCTGGTGGTCCAATAGTTAAGACTCCGCACTGCCTACGCAGGAGGCATGGGTTTGATCCCTGGTCAGGGAACTAAGATTCCACCTGCCGCAACTAAGACCTGGCGCAGCCAAATAGATAATAAATATTTTTTTAAAAAAGAAAGAGTGGACTTCCCCGGTGGTGCAATGGTTAAGAATCCACCTGCCAATGCAGGGGACACGGTTCAAGCCCTGGTCCAGGAAGATCCCACATGCCGTGGAGCAACTAAGCCCGTGTGCCACAACTACTGAAGCCCGCGTGCCTAGAGCCCGGGCTCTGCAACAAGAGAAGCCACCGCAGTGAGAAGCCTGCGTGCGCACCGCAACGAAGAGTAGCCCCCGCTCGCCGCAAACAGAGAAAGCCCACGCGCGGCAACGGAGACCCAACACAGCCAAATTTTAATTAATTAATTAATTTTTAAAATAAAAGAAAGAAATTTAGTTTTCAGGAATTCCCTGGCGTTCCAGTGGTTAGGACTCTGCCCTTCCACTGCAGGGGTCACAGGTTCGATCCCTGGTCCCAGGAACTAAGATACCACAAGCCACGTGGCAAGGCCAAAAAAAGAAGAAATTTAGTTTTCAGGAATTCCCTGGCGTTCCAGTGGTTAGGACTCTGCCCTTCCACTGCAGGGGTCACAGGTTCGATCCCTGGTCCCAGGAACTAAGATACCACAAGCCACGTGGCAAGGCCAAAAAAAGAAGAAATTTAGTTTTCCCCCAAGAGGAAGGCTGCCTGAGATGAGTGCAACAGCCCTGCTTTTCTCTCCAATATTCTTTGTCTCCCCAACAGGTCTCCTTCAAAGTCTGAACACGCCGAACTATTTTGAGTTCTTTGAATAAACCTGCTTTCTCTCCTCCAGACCTTGGCCTATGCTCTCTCCACTCAGAGCACTCTCTCCTGCCAGTCCTCCTCCTCACATTTAGAATAGAATAATATAATAGCTCTTATTTATCCTCCTGGCGTCATCCGAGATGGCTTCTCTTTGCTGGCCCCTCATAATGCTTATCACATTATCTCATTGTTGCTTATGCTCTCACCAGACAGTGAGCCCTAGGAGGGCAAAGACCCCGTCTCTCTCATTCATTGATGTATCTTCACGGTAGCACAGTGCCAGCACCTACTCTAAAAGTGTCTAATGGAAGTCCAGCACCCCTAATTTTCCTATGCTAGTCCCCAAATTCCTCCCTTCAGAAAGCTTGGAATAAAAGTACTAAGATTTTCTCTTTTCCTAGCGATCCATTGTATAACACCCTTTGCAGATGCCTTTTTAACCCTCCTTGAAATGACAGTCAGTAATTCACCAATTATTTATTAAGTGCCTCCTAGATTCATACACAGAGCGGACTTTCCAGGAAACCCTCTTCTTCACCCCGCAACACCTCTCTATGGCTGAGAGCAGCCCTTTTATCCCGGTGAGGCTAGGATGTTCTGAAATGAGATGGACCGTTGGCTCTTATTCCCAGCCTGAAGAGAGAAATCTTGCCCATTGCAAATTGAGAGCAGGTAAGTTTGCCCAGTTTACCTTAGCACAAAACCGTTTCTCATCCAGAGCACTTCTCACAATTATAATAAAATGCTCATGTATTAGTAGTCTACTGTCTGTCTGTCTCACTGAAAGGAGAAGTCTCTGAGACTTGGTCTCGCTCACCCCTTATCCTCAACCCCTAGGGACGGGCTCATAAAATATACTCAACAAACATCTGTTGAATGAATGAGTCCTACAAACTCCAAAATATGTCTGTTTTCAGCTTGATAAACTAAACCTTAAAGTGTACCTCTTTGAAGAAGATGCAAGGGTTCTAAGAGGCCCTCGTGAAGTGCAACAGACAAGGTGGTGGCCTGGGGGAGGCAATGCTCTATGCTTTTCTAGCTCCAAAGCCCAGGCTCTCCACTCTATTCCAGACTGCCTCCCGGGTTCAGGGTTCATGAGATCTGCTGGGCAGAAACCGAGCCGCTGGGCCACCAGGGGGCAGGGGACCAGCTGTCAACGCTGGCAGCTGAGGCCTGCAAACACGCATCCTACCCCAGACCCCAGACCCTCGGGGTGTGGGAGGCCCCTCAAGCTGGTAATGCTGGATGGGGTGGGGGAGGCCCTATTTGCATGTGAGTGTGGCTTTCGGTGGGGTAGGGTAGCACTCTGTCACTAGCCACGTTCTAAATCTCTCAGCTTGATGGCCTGGAGGCTGGAGAACTAGGGCAGAAGCGGGTGGGGTGCAGAGCCAGCTCTGGGGGCAGAGCAAGGACTGGTGGGCCTCTGGGTCACCAACAGCCCCAAAATGAACTAGGCGGCCTTCATCTTCTGCTCCTAATCTCTAAAATCGATTCGTCAGCCTGAGCCTCGACTCCAGTCTCAACGTTAGCATGTCCCACAAGCAATCGCGCGCTTAATGTCTGCCCCCAGCAAAGCATAGACACCTGAATACTGCTTTGTGAGATCTCCACTCACCTGGGTTAACTTACCAGCCTTCCAGATCTTCAACTCTTGGAACTGGAACAAAGTTTGATGCTCCTTTTGTTTCCGACGCGAGGCACTCAGTAGGTGCACAGCAAAAAGTGCATGATGGGTTCCTGTGTTTTTCCAGAGTTCAGACTTAGCCTGTGAGCTGTGTGCCTTTGGGGAAAGTGACTTCACCTCTCTGAATCTCATTTTTATGATGGGAAAAATAATAGATTGTTGGGGGGATGAAATGAGATCATGGAACCACCAGCCATAACACTCCACATTTCCTTTTTCTGCTTCCATTTGCTCTGTATCACTGATCACCATCTATCATATATTTTATTTATTTTGTTTAGTTTTTTTTCTCCTCCCACTAGGATGTCAACTCTGCAGGCAGGGATTTTATTCTGTTTTGTTTGCCTCTGTACCCCCAGCCTCAAACAGAGCTTGGCATGTTGTAAGTCTTCAGTAAATATTTGTTGAATAAATGAATGGATGGATATAAAGTGATTAGTACCCAATAAGTGCCCCATAACGGTAGCTATCGTTAGTTTACCATTCTGATTAAGAACTCAGTCTCTGGAATCTAATTGAAAGCATCGTAATTGGGACAGGGGAAGTTTAACATTGTGATAGGAAGATTAGGCATTCTGGCTGAGAAATCTGTCTGCACCATTTACTAGCTGTGTGATCTAGAACAAGTAACGTCACCTTACTAAGGCTCAGTTTCCTCATCTGTAAAATGGAAGTAATAATACTACCTCCCTGGCAGGATGTGAGGATAGAATGAGATGGTAAATGCAAAGCACTTAGCAGAGTGCCTGGCACATAATAAGTGCTCAATAAACAATGGTCATCATTACTCATTACAGTAACACTCAGACTAGGGGTAACTTCTGAGCCAATTAAACAGTTTTAAGTGCTTAGCTCTAAGCACTTAAAATAGGTAAGGGTCCAGCGAGCTCAATTAATGTTTGTTAAACTTTATCCACGATTTCCTCAAGGAACAGGATTTTGTTTACATTGTCATGATCTTGGCCCCCAGTAGATGCTAATTAATGTTAAAACATGTTGGAAAAATTACACACTGAGCTCGATGAGTGAGAACATAGAATAGCTATTAGAATAATAATATCAATTGCCTACTATGTGCCAGGCATGGTGTTGGGTGCTAGAGATACGGCAATGAGCTGAAACAAACATGGTGGTCACAACTTTCAGGCTAGTGAAACTTAGCAGAGGGGAGACTTTGTACCAACAGTTGCACAGATAGAATATTGCAACGGATCAGTGAATCACAGCAGAGAAGTATATGAGGCTACGAGATATATAATACGGGTGGGGTGAGGAGAGGGTTGACCCAGGCTGGGATTGAGGAGGAAATCAAGGAGCTGTTCCAAGGAAGTGAGGCACAGAGCTGAGCTCTGAGGAGTTAGGCTGAGTGTGGGGGAAGTGTTCTCAGCAGAAAAGATAGCAGATGCAAAGGCCTCATGATGGGGGGGGCACATACAGTAAAGGAACTGAAAAAAGGCCCATATGACCCAAATGTAGTGAGCTGCTGGTGGGGGTTAGGGATGAAATAAACTGGAAAAATAAGTAGGAACTTTAAGAACTAATTGGGCAGTATCTGATAAAGCTGAAGGAACATGCAGCCTATGATCCTGCAGTTCTGTGCTAGGAACCTTCTAGAGAAACAGACACAAGTGCACCAGGAAGCATGAACAAGGATGGTAGCCCCAGCTGCATCGTGCGCAGTCTTAGAAAACTTGGAACAACTCAAACGTTCATCAACAGGGGAGTGGACACGTTACAGATACATCTTTCTTGGGTTCCTCAGAAAGCGGAGTCTGAATCAAAAGTTTGCAGTACTACCTTATTGGGAAGTGCAGTCCAAGGAAACAAGAGTACAGAAAAGGGGGAGTGAGGCAGGGAAAGAGGGTGAGTGAATGAGAGTACCGAGAAGAGGCCATATTTACTATGGCAACTTAGGACAGTTCTGGGGAGAGGAAGAAGGGAGAAGAATTATCTACTGGCTCCTGATCAAAGGTTTGCCCCATGGGGTATAAACTTCCTTATTCTTCAGCATTACCCACATGTGAGCACCTAGGCAGTCACTCAGTGTCACACAGGGAAGCCCAGATGGAGGCCATTTGGTCAGAGCCCATGCAGAATCGGTCAACATAGTAATTAATGGTTAAGATGAAACAAGTGGCCAAAGGAAATCACCTGAGAGGGGAGGCAGAAAGGCTCCGAAGAAGCCTGTGACAGGTACCTCGTAAGGTGGAATACTGTGCGGCAGTGAAAAAGAATGACCTAGAGCTCCTTGTGTCTACAAGATGACTCTGACCAAAACATGTTGAACTGGAAGGCAAGTTGCAGAAGTAGGCACACAGTAAAGTTTATATAAAGTTGAAAAACAGGCCAAAGTAAACAGTGTATATAGAAAAGCAATGTTACAGTAAAGGATAAATCCAAAGCTGAGGATAGCAGTTACTTCTGGGGAGTGAGTTGGAGGAGATTGGGATGGGGCGATGGAGAATTTCAATGAGAAATGCTGGTAATGTTAGGGTTTTTCTCGTTACTATTGTTCTTTTTCTTTTTTTTTTTTTTTTTTTTTTTTTTTTTTTTTAGTGGAACACTTCACAGATATGCATGTCATCCTTGTGTAGTGGCCATGCCAACCTTTGTATTGTTCCAACTTTAGTAGACTGAGGTGAGCACTTTGTTTTTTAATTGTGGCAAAATACGTATAACATAGGATTTATCATTTAACCATTTTTAAGTGTACAGCTCAGTAACATTAAGTACATTCACACTGTTGTGCAACTGTCACCACCATCCAACTCTAGAACTTTTTCATTATCCTTGTCTTAGTTAGCTTGGGCCAGTATAACAAAATTCCATAGACTGAGTGGCGTAAACAACAGACATTTATTTCTCACAGTTCTGGAGGCTGGGAAGTCCAAGGTCAAGGTGCCAGCAGATTCATTTCCCAGTGAGGACTCAATTCTAGGTTTGTAGGCAGCTGCCTTCTCCCTGTGTGCTCGTGGAGCCTTTCCTCGGTATGTGTGTGGAAAGGGACCTTTCTCTCTCTCTCCCTCTTATAAGGGCACTAATCCCATCATAAGGATCCTGCTCTCACAACCTAATCTAAACCTAATCACCTTCCAAAGATTCTATCACACTGGGGGTTAGGGCTTCAACATAAGAGTTTTGGGAGGGGCTTCCCTGGTGGCACAGTGATTAGGAATCCACCTGCCAGTGCAGGGGACATGGGTTTGAGCCCTGGTCCGGGAGGATCCCACATGCCGCGGAGCAACTAAGCCCGTGCATCACAACTACTGAGCCTGCGCTCTAGAGCCCACAAGCTACAACTACTGAGCCCGCGTGCCTAGAGCCTGTGCTCCACAACAAGAGAGGCCACCATAACGAGAAGCCCGCACACTGCAACGAGGAGTAGCCCCACTCGCCGCAACTAGAGAAAGCCCGCATGCAGCAACGAAAACCCAATGCAGCCATAAATAAATAAATTCATTTAAAAGAAAGTGTTTCAGGGCTTACCTGGTGGCGCAGTGGTTGGGAGTCCGCCTACTGATGCAGGGGACGCGGGTTCGTGCCCCAGTCCGGGAAGATCCCACATGCCGCGGAGCGGCTGGGCCCGTGGGCCATGGCCACTGAGCCTGCGCGTCCGGAGCCTATGCTCCACAACAGGAGAGGCCACAGCGGTGAGAGGCCCGCGTACCGCAAAAAAAAAAAGTGTTTCAGGAGGAAGTAAACATTCAGCCCAAACAATCCCAAACAGAAACTCTACACCTAATGAGTAAATAACTCTCCTCAAATCCCCATCCACCCAGCCTCTGGAAGCTACCATTCTGTTTTCCATTTCTATGAACTTGACTACTCTCGGTACCTCACATAAGTGGAATCACACCATATATGTCCTTTTGTGACTGGCTTATTTCACTGAGCACAATGTCTTCAAGTTTCATCCATATTGTGGCATGTGTCAGAATTTCCTTCTTTTTTAAGACTGAATACTATTCCATGGTATGTATCTAGCACATTGTTTTTCCATTCATCCACTGATGGACATTTGGATTGTTTCTACCTTTTGGCTATTGTGAATAATGCTGCTGTGAAAGTGGTAAAGTTTTGTTTCTTAAATTGATAACAATAATATATTATTATTTTAAACCATATATTTCCTATTTTTTTTCCTATTTTTTTAAGCTTACAACTGCATAGTATTCTTCTTCATTTTTATACTTGCTCACCGTGGCACAATCTTTATTACTTTGCATGCCAGTAACTCCAAAAAGTAATTTCACAACTTCATTTTACCATGCCAAACTCCACATTAGCCATTTCTTATCAAAACAATTGGTACATTATTAAAGTTATCTTTGTAAATATTCAAACGAACTGATCATTAACTGTAAGACTCCAATAAAAGACAATGAGCAAATAGTGAATTTTTAAATTATTATTAAAAAAGAAGGGAAGGACACTGGTGATGGTGGCATAACAGTGGGAATGTACTTGATGACACAGAACTGTACACTTTAAAATGGTTAAAATGGTAAATTTTATGTTATGTATATTTTACCACAATTTTTTTTTTTTAACCACTTTTTAGGCTCCAGATGCGCAGGCTTAGTGCATGGCTTACGGGCCCAGCCGCCCCGCGGGATGTAGGATCTTCCCGGACCGGGGCACGAACCCGTGTCCCCTGCATCGGCAGGTGGACTCCCAACCACTGCGCCACCAGGGAAGCCCTTTACCACTATTTTTTTTAAAAAAGAAGAATGGAAGGAGGGAAGGAAAGTGTCAGATCAGGCAAAGTCTTGTGACTATAGTGAGGATTTGTTTTGTTCCTGGTTTTTGGCCACACTGCATGGCTTGCGGGATCTTCCCCGACCAGGGGTTGAACCCAGGCCACCGCAGTGAGAGCCTGGAATCCTAACTACTAGGTCACCAGGGGAATCCCTTATGGTGAGTATTTGAATCTTTAACAATTTCTGTGCATTGCCTGAATTTTTATAAGAATAGATTATATAGAAGTCCAGGCAAGGAGTTACACCAAGGAAGGAGACCAAATCCTTCACTGATGGCTGGAAAAGTCAGGCCAAATGGGAGGGTGGGTAGCCTATCAGAGGCTCCCAGCTCACTGCCAGCAGCACCAGGGTTAGGACTAAGCTGCTGCCCTCTTGCCGGAGGTATGAATGAAGGAACAACTGCCAGTAGGGGATCAGCAGTAATCAGACAACAGGCATTGATTGAGCACGTGCTACAGGCAAGATCCTTCCTGGGTGCCCAGGGGATGGACAGGCAGGTGAATGAGGGGTGAGTCTACCTGACCTTCAAAAAGCTAGTTCCCAGGTGAGAAGATAAGACTGGGAAAGGTATCTGCCAGTACAAGGCGATAAGGGCCCCCTCTGCACTCTGAACACACCCATGTTATAGGCTTATCTTTGTGTGTTAGAGTTATTTATTTACAGGCCATTTTAGCAGGCAGACTGGGGACTCCTTGAGGGCATTCATTGATTCAGACATTTATTTAACTACTGTGTACCCAGGCACTAATTTGGGGCAGGTGGTATACAGTAGAGGCTTATTAAATGTACATTGCCTAGCATTCAGTAGGCACTCAAATGCTCCTAGAATTGAATAAATCATGCATGAATAAGTAACTTGCACCAGCCCTGGCACACAGTAGGTGTTCAATAAATGTTGAATTGCATAAAGGAAAGACTAGCACAGGGCCTGGCACACAGGAAGTACCCTCCTGCCCTTCTCATCTGCCTCCATCCTGAGCCTGAATCCTGGACACTGAAGCCCTGAGACCAAATTGGACATCCAGACCATCATCATCATCCATCCATCCATCCATTCAAAACACATTTATCAAGGATACTGTGTACCAGTCACTGGGGATACAGCAGCGACCAAGGCAAGGAAGGGTTTTTCTCTCTCATTTGCTCACATTCTAATGGAAGAGAAAGGCAATAAATAAATTAAATAAATAAATAAGACAATAAATAAGTAAACAAATTAAAAACAACAACAACAACAAAACAGCATTAAGTGCTTATGTTGACATTAAGTATACTTAGGTGATATGAGAGACAGCAGGGAGTGGTGGGTGCGATGGATTAATCTGGGAAAGACCTCTCTGAGAAGTCTCTTTAGACTTGAGCTAAAGTCTAAAAGGGAGGAAGTGGCCAGCCATGTGAAGATCTGGGGGAAACGCAATCAGGCAGAGGGAACAGCATGTGCAGAGACACCTTGAGACAAGAGTAGACTTGGCTGTAGGAAGAACTGTGAGAAGCAAGTAAGCTAAAAGGGGTGGGATGGGGCAGAGCACGGTGCTGGAGCAATAGGAAGGCACTAGGTCAGATGAAGCTTTCTCGTACCTTTTCTCAAGGGTAGGGAGCTTGTGTTTTATTCTAACTCAGATGCAAAGCCATTGGAGGGCTTTAAGCAGGCGTGGTGGGCTGAATAATGACCCATGAAGACATCCACGTCCTAATCCCTGGAACCTGCGAATACATTACCGTGGACAGCAGAAGGGGCTTTGCAGATGTGATCAAGAATCTTGAGGGACTTCCCGTGGTGGTACAGTGGTTAAGAATCCACGCTTCCACTGCAGAGGGCACAGGTTCAGTCCCTCATTGGGCAGCTAAGATCCTGCATGGCGTGTAGCAAAGTGGGGGGAGCTTGAGATGGAGAGATTATCCTGAATTGTCCTGATGAGCCTAATGTAAACACGAGGGTCCTTTTAAGAAGTAGACAGGAGGGCTCAAGAGAGGAAATATGACAACAAAAGCAGAGAGTGGACTAATACGCTTTGAAGAAGGAGGAAGGGGTCACAAGGCAAGGAGTACAGAAGCTGAAAAAGGCAAGGAAATGGACTTCTCCTCAGAGCTTCCAGAAGGAACCAGCCCTGTCATCACCTTAATCTTAGCTCCTTATGATTCATTTTGGACGTCTGACTTCCAGAAGTGTAGGAGAATACACTTGTACTGTTTTTAAGTCACCAAATTTGTGTAGTTTGTTACAGCAGCAGTGGGAAAATAATACAACCAGAGAAGGGACAGGGTCAGATTTGTTTTAGAAAGATTTTTTTTGGTTGCTGTTACAGAATGGCTTTAGAAGCAGAGACGTCAGGGAGCAGGTTACTGCAGACCTCTCGGCGAGCGATGATGGTGGCCTGGATAAGATGGAAGAGGTGGTGCTGACAAGAAGAGCTCAGATTTTAAGAAAATGTGAAGGGCTACAGTCGACTGGGTTTCCTGATGGATTAGATGTGGCGGAGAAAGGGCACAGTGAAGGGAAGCAAAGACTCAGGGATGACTCCTAGGGTGATCAGAGCCCCAATTTCCTCACCTTCTCCAGGGCCTCTGGAGAGAACCGCAGAACCACATTGCACTTGACAAGCCGTTCCTGGGATGCTGGGCATTTTTATGTGATTAGGCTAGAATAGTTCTTTGGGAAATAAATGCCCTCGGTCTAAAAGGCTTTTACAAGCTAGGGCAGGAGATTAAAGGCGGCCAGGCTGAGGAGAAATTCCAAGGTCAGGAGACAGCTGGGCATGGAGACTTTTAATCTAAACTTTAAATGTTTTTATTTTTCACTCCCTGAACCCAGGGTGTCACTTTAAATACGTATTTGGCAACATCTGCTGTTCTATTTTTCTTTTTAATTATACAAAGAGCGATCCTGGAAACAGCTCAACCCCAGGCTGGGGAGGTAAAAACATTTGGCAGCAGTTGGATGCAGAGACACCAACTAAAAATCTAGTGGACTGAAGTCCTTTTGAAGGAGCGGAGAGACTACCCTGAACTTGGTGTGGCGAGCCCTGACTCAGGGTTTCTAAAAGGAGAATGACAGTCACCAGCTTAGAACAGAAAGAGGACAGATGGGCACGTCTGCAAGATAAAAATATCACTAGCACCAGCATTGCTCCAGTACCTTGAGTTTATTCCCAGGCCTCTGTCCTCTTCTTCCCTTTCATCCTCTGAGCAGAAAACAGCTAACTAGATGATTCATTCACATTTACAGGGTACTGCCTACTATGTGGCAGGCACCAGGTTCAACTGTTTCTCTGTGTTGTCTTGTTTTATGCAGTCAGCTATTCTGTGAGTAGATACTCATAGATATCATTATCCCCATTTTCTAGATGGGGGATCTGAGGCTTAGAGAGATTAAATATAACTCTAGCTCCCCAGTGTTGGGCCTGGGCTTGTTTGCCCTCAAATCCATTCCTTGCCCTTCCTCTGTTTAGCTCTGTATCACAGGAAGGCCAACCTCTGCAGGCTGACAAATCAACTGACTTCCTGTATAGATTGACCAATGGGAGTCAGTGATAGGAGCCTGGTGGGCGGGAGGAAGGGAGAAGCCTGGGTATTTCTCCCTCTCTCTGCCTCAGGTAATATTTCCAGTAGCAGCTACATTTCCTATGTCTCCACCTCCCATCAGACAGGCCCACTGTGGGTCCACCTTCTGTCTGGTGACCTCAATCCTTCCTGGGTACCAGAAACACCACCTCCTCCCTTGGTCCCTCCAATCCCAAGGGTGGTACTGGCCTTCCTGCTGTCGCTAATCTGTAGGTTCTTTACCCTCCCTCCCCTGTTTGCGTGCTTCCATGGTTCTTCCATTACCTAGGAAGCAATTCTTTGCATAAATTCCCCTATTCTAGTATCTGTTTTTCCTGGTTGGATTCTCACTGATTTTCTGCCTTTCGTGAATACTCACAGATTAGTCAATTCATCAGGTTCAGAATGAAACAATTCCCTCTCCTTGAGCACAGCACATCCCACAAAAAGGAAAATAGTAACCACCATTTATTGAGCATTGTTCCCAGTGCCAGACAACTGTTCTTTTGTGGAACACTCATAGCAGCCCTTTCTGCCAAACCCCATTAATTACTATTCCCATTTGACAGGTGGGGCTCACAGAGGTTGGGTTGCTTGCCCAAAGTGGTACA
The DNA here is from genome assembly GCF_003031525.2 of Neophocaena asiaeorientalis asiaeorientalis. Classification (NCBI taxonomy): domain Eukaryota; kingdom Metazoa; phylum Chordata; class Mammalia; order Artiodactyla; family Phocoenidae; genus Neophocaena; species Neophocaena asiaeorientalis. The sequence goes on along the minus strand of NW_020174645.1, from coordinate 6,472,684 downwards.
GTTATAAACTGACAAAGCTGGGATTCGAGGAGCTCCCAGCTCCAAAAATCTGCTTGTCTTTTTCTAATCTCTGCTGACATCTTGAACACACTTGCAACTCCCTGATAAACCTATTAGAACTCAAGTCCCTTGGCTGACTGAAGATCCCACCTCAACTTACTCTAGGGTAAGTATATGAGCTTCCTAGGGCTGCTGTAACAAAGTACCACAAACTGGGTGGCCAAGAACACCAGAAATTTATTGTCTCATGCTTTGGGAGACCAGAAGTCTGAAATCAAGGTATCAGCAGGGCTGTGGTCCCTCTGAAGGCTCCATGGAAAGTTCTGACCCAGGCCTCTCTCCCAGCTTCTGGAAGCCTCAGGCACTCCTTGGCTTGTGGATGGCCATCTTCTCCCTGTGTCTCTTCATATCATCTTCTCTCTGGGCCTGCCTGTGTGTCCAAATCTCCCCTTTTTATAAGCACACTAGTCATATTGGATTAGGGCTCACTGTAATGAAGTAATTTTAACTTGGTTACCTCTCTAAAGACCCTGTTTCCAAATAAGATCACGCTCCGAGGTACTGGGAGGGACACAATTTAACTAATAACAGTCCTTCTTGACCCAGGTGCTCAGTCTCTACAGTGTGACCTAGTTGGTCCTATTTTTTTTTTTTCTTGGCGGCTCTGCGCAGCTTGCGGGATCTTAGTTCCCTGACCAGGGACTGAACCCAGGCCCACGGCAGTGAAAGCGCAGAGTCCTAACCACTGGACTGCCAGGGAATTCCCGGACATGTTTTTCTAATGGAGGATGCTAGATTTCCAGGAAGACCCCACCCCTTTAAGAGGTGCAATGATTCCCAAGTCATGTATGTATTCCAAAATGTATCCCAACATTTTACCCCAAAATATAGAGAGAGATGTAAAGTACCTAGTATAGCCAAACCAATTTTGAAAAAGGAGGACAAAGTTGAAAGACTTAACCTACTTGACTTCAACACATTTTAAAGCTAGAGTAATCAAGAAAGTATATATTGGTATATTAGCAAATAGAGCAATGGAATAGAATAGAGAATCCAGAAACAGACCCTCACGTATTGTCACTTGATTTTTGACAGAATGATCCATACATTTCAATGGGGAAATTTTACTCCACTCAAAAATCAGTTTGAGATGGATCGTAAACATAAACATACAAGCAAAAACTCTAAAGCTTTACACTTTTTAAAACTTTTTAAAAATTATTTATTTATTTGGCTGTGCTGGGTCTTAGTTGCAGCATGCATGCATGTGGGATCTAGGGCATGCGGGATCTAGTTCCCTGACTAGGGATTGATCCCGGGCCCCCTGCATTGGGAGTGCAGAGTCTTAACTGCTGGACCACCAGGGAGGTCCCTCTAAAGCTTTTTAAAAATCTACATTTAAAAATTTTATAACATAGGTGAATATCTCTCTGACCTTGGGGTTGGCAAAGATTTCTTAGCCAGGACAGAAAAAGCACTAACCATAAAAGGCATGAGCACAAACGCACAGTCCCAGCAACGGCTTCTGACCAGGGAAAAGAGTGAGCCCTAAAAGCCCAGGGCCTGGGGAGCAGGGAGGCAGGGCAGGGGTTCCCCTGGACATGGTCTCTGAGCTTCAGGCACAGAGAATCATTTTGAAATCAACACAAACCCTAATTCTGAATCTTGTAACCAGTCCCCTGCTTCCATCACCCAATTCTTTGACTCTGAAAGCCCCTGGATCACTTACTAATGCTGCCTTCCAGATGTCCTGTGGAGGTGGCAACAGGGCTGGGCAGCAGAGGGATTTCACACATTCTGTGTGACACATAGAAGGAGTCACAGGGAGGCCTGTACCAGCTCCATAGAAGGAGAACTTTTGAACTCTTAGAAATAACTGGTACAGAAGGAGGGCACTTCCCATCACCAGAGGTATACAAGCACTGGTCTATAAAGGCACGAGCTCAAGAAATGATGACTCTGGACTTCCCTGGTGGCACAGTAGTTAAGAATCCGCCTGCCAATGCAGGGGACACGGGTTCGAACCCTGGTCCGCGAAGATCCCACATGCCACAGAGCAACTAAGCCCGTGCGCCACAACTACTGAGCCTGCGCTCTAGAGCCCGCGAGCCACAACTACTTGAGCCCACGCACCACATCTACTGAAGCCCCCGTGCTCCACAACAAGAGAAGCCACCACAGTGAGAAGTCCGCGCACTGCAACGAAGAGTAGCCCCCGCTCGCCACAACTAGAGAAAGCCCACGCGCAGCAACGAAGACCCAACACAGCCAAAAATAATAAATAAATATAAATAAATGAGACGATGGCTCTTTTATTATTATTAATTTAGGGGTTTCAAACCTAGAGCAATCAGAGGGTAAGGCAGAGATGGGGGAAGGAAATAGAGGCAAGCAACCATGATGGGCTCTGACAGAATGCTCTCTTTTCAAACTGAAAGTGGGGAATTCGTTGAGACCATTTTGGGCAGGAACAGGCAAGGGATTTCCTCTTCAGCTGGGCATCAGATTTACCCCTCCTAAAATCTGCCTCGGGAAGGTGACGGGGTGTCCAGACTCTGGGTGTCCAGGGTCCATGAATAGGTATTTGTAATGTCTTTATTTTTGCTAAGGGTATTGGTTGCTCAGAGAGGTTAAGTAGTTTGCCCAAGGTCACACTGCAACTGAGTGGCCAAGGGAACAGCCAACCTTAACCACTGCAGAAGACTAAAAGTACTTAAAAACTAAAGCTCATCTAGTTTGGTGCTTCTCAAACTTTACCCAAAAAACTTGCTAAAGCTAAACTGTTTTGGTGGGTTTTAGTAACTTGCATTTAAAAAAATACCTCTGGAAATTCTGATTCTAGCTAAACTGTTTTGGTGGGTTTTAGTAACTTGCATTTAAAAAAATACCTCTGGAGATTCTGATGCAGGGGTAGGAGTGACTTTGGTGGTAGTTGAGCCCCAGACTCTGGAGACCCACCAACTGGGTTTAATGTCCTGTACTACTACTTACTGGCTCTCTGTGCATTTTTCTCATCTGCAAAATGGTGATATACACCTGAAGCTAACACAATATTGTAAATCGAATACACTTCAATTTTTTCAAATGGTGATATTAATACAACAGGTTGTTGTAAGGAATTCTCGAGTTCAATATAATATATTCAATACAATAAAATAATAATAAACAACAAAATAATTTAACATATTTAATACAAGATAATATAGATATATTAACATAACAATGTATTTAATAAATGTATCAATTGTTCTATTGTATTAATATATTTATTTATAATAAGTATATAAATTATTTACTAATAAAGAACTTGGAATAGTGCCTGTCATTCATAAGTACTACTTAAGTGCTAAATCTTTTTTTTACCCCATGTGATAGGGAGCTTGCTACCTCCCAAGGCAGCTCCTGCCATCTTTGGTCAGCCCCAGGCTGTGCCCACTGGCCACAGTGGTGAAGCAGTTTGCAGCAGTCCCTTCAGCTGGATCTCTATACCCTCATACACAGAGTTGATTGAAAAATTCGATTTGGCTTTTTCAAATACAAACCCCAAAAGGCTGAGAGCACACACCCTCTAGCCACTAAGGGGACCCATACATGGTGCTTGGAGGCACTGCCGGGATGGGTAGCTGGGGTTCCAAGGCTCATTCTCCACTGGTTTGTTTGGTGTTCTTTGGGAAGGTGCTTTCTCTCTGGGGCCTCAGTTTCTGTTAAGTAGGGGCTAGGAATGGGGTAGGTGTATCTCACGGCCACGACTAGCTCTAACAATAGTGGGGGAAAGTTATTAACCACTGGCCCTTCAGGGCTCTAGGACCCTAGAGCAGGAAACAGGAATTGCCCAGATGCTCACCCCTCTCCCAAGCCACCAACCCAAGTCTTGATAGTATTTTTGTTTTTCTTTTCTTTTGCTCTGGGCACATGGTAGGACTCAAACCGCACAGAATTAGCAGAGTGGGAGGGGCATGATGTAGGATCTTGAGAAAGGAAACCTGGCCCCATCCCCACCCCAAAGCCCCCTGCTGAGCTGCCACTCCCACCTCTTTTGTTCCTCCTTAATCAGCAAATCTTTCCTCCCAGCTTCCAGGCTCTTCCCTTCCAGACCTGCTAGCCTCCCTCAGGCCCCATAGGCCCTCAAAACGTTGTGTGTACCCAATTCTGAGTTGGGGGGCTCTTAGAACCAAGGACATTTCATTATCTTTTTCATTGAACCTGTTCCTATTGGGAATCTCCGGTGCGCCATATCCTGTGAGAGGCCCTGGGTGATAAGGAAGTAATTTCAACAGAGGGGAACTTTGCTCTCAGACACTCATCTCCTGAGGGAGCCGGGGTGGGGGCGGGGGGAGGAGAGTACAGACAAACAGGTCAGTACATAAATTAAGTGATTTCAGATACTGTAGTGATCAGAACTATAAGGGAAATAAAACAGGGCGAGGGGACAGAACATGAAACGGGGGCAACTTTAAACAGAGAAGGAAGGTCTCTCTTTGGAGGTGATATTTGAGCTGAGACACAGATGGTAAGTGAAAGAGGTAACAAGTACAAAGGCCACCAAAGAAACAAGCCCAATGGGGTGAGATTTAAAATTCCAAGTTTCCCGGTCTCATAAAAACAAAGGTCTCTGGGAGAATCCCGGAGACTTTTGGGAGGAGGGGGCCTTCAGTTTTAGCCCATAATGTGGGTGAGTGGAGGGGCGCCCTCTAGTGGTGACAAGAGTTAAATTTCACATAGCTGACCTGGAATGCCGCATGCTTGTGACTTGACTCTGGGCTAATTATGAGTTTCACTCATTCCTTTCTCTCCCGCACCTATTCATTCAACAGATATTTACTGAGCACCGTGCCAAGCAATAACTCTAGATGCTGGGGGTAGAGTTGTGAAACCGACAGTGAAGGTCCCTGCCCTCCTGGAGTCGATACCCTAGAGAACAGTTCTTAGCTCACTACTCTACCCCCACTGCCCCTCTGCCCTCCAGTATTCTGCAGCTTAACTGGCCTCCTAATGATCCAACGGGCAGATATCGTTGCTTCAGCGTCTTTGCATCTGCTGTTCCCTTCCACCCCTGGAAAGCAGGTCCCTGCTTCTTTGCACTGCTAGGTTCGGATCTCAGCTCAAAAGTGACCAAGTCAGAAAGATGTGAACTTATTTTGTTTGTTGTTTGCCTGTTCTCTTCACTAAAATATAAGATTCCATGAAAGTTACCATTTTCTTGGAATCCCTCAGCCTAGCGTTTGATAGGTGCGCAGTAAACTTACTGAATGGGTTTATGATCCTGCACCCCGGCTTGTTTCAGAAGATAGTGAACTGTAAGTGAATGAGTTGGACAAAACAGACCAAAAAAATCCCTGCCCTAAAACAACAACAACAAAACACCTTGTCCAGAGCATTTTCAATTAAAATTGCAGCCCCCGCACTACCAGTGCCCCCTTTCCCTGCTTTATTTTTTTCTATACATGTATCACCTTCTAAACTATTATAATTTACTCCTCGGTGTTTGCGTGTCTCCACCACTAGAATGTAAGCTCCACGAAGGCAGGGGATTTTGTCCATTTTGTTCACCACCCTACCCTCAGTGCCCAGAACAGTGTTGGCACCCAGCAGGTGCTCAATAAATAGAGAATGAATGATCACAGTCTGCTTTTTTTCTGCAGACCTTGAGTCACCTTGTTCGAAGGGGGAAACGGGCTTCAGGAGGCGCCCAGAGGTGACTTCAGGTGGCGCGACCCAGAAGTCCGAGCTCTGGAAGAAGGGCCACTGGAGCAGCTGTGGAGATGGGAGGCGCCGGCAGCAGGAGAGCCGTGAGGCCCGGGTGCTGAGGCACTTCCAGGAAGAGGCGCGGACGCTGACGGCGCGGGGCCAGGGACTGTGGGCGGTACCGTCCGATGGGACGAGTCACCTGACTCGCGCAGGCCACGCCCACCCCCTCGTGGGCGGGGAGCATGCAAATCAGCCCGCGGCGGCGGCCAATCGTGGCGCGCGCCGGGGTCCGGGGCCCGGGGATCCGGGACGCTGGCTCGCGCGCAGGCTTTCGTCTCTGCAGCCCCGGACTTTTGCAAGCGGCGTGGCGGGTTTGCGAGCTTGTGCTGTAGTCGCTTCCTCGACCTCCTCGTCTTTAGCGGCCGGCCGAGTCAGGCCGGACCCGCGCAGGGGCCCAGGCGGCGGCTGCCTCAGCCAGAGGCGGAGGCGGAGGTGCGGGGGGTGGTGGGGGCCGCTGCCTTCGCAGGCGCCTGGGCCGGCCCGCGCCTTTTCAGCGTGCTCCATGCATCCGGAGCCCGCCCCGCCCCCGAGCAGCAGCAGCCCTGAGCTTCCCCTCAGCTGCGGCAATACTACCAGCGGCAGCCACCGGAGCCGCCGGCGCAGCGGGGACGGGGAGCCCCCGGGGTCGCCGTCGCCCCCGCCGCCCGCCGTGACCTACCCGGACTGGATCGGCCAGAGTTACTCGGAGGTGATGAGCCTAAACGAGCACTCCATGCAGGCGCTGTCCTGGCGCAAGCTCTACTTGAGCCGCGCCAAGCTCAAAGCCTCCAGCCGGACTTCGGCTCTGCTCTCCGGCTTCGCCATGGTGAGCTCGGGCCGCCGTGCCCTGCCCCCTTTCAGGTCTGGCCACTGTCGCCCGCAGACCTGACGGGGCCCACAGGGGAGCTGGCTGGGCGGGCCAGGCGGGCTGGGGGTGAAGGGAAGAGCTGGGAGAAAGCTGTCGTGGACGCGGGAGGGGTCTAGAGGTGCTGGACATGAGAGGTGGGCGACACGTGACACCCGATGTGGGAGACGGTATCATACACATGTCCAGGGTTGGGGGGCTCAGATACCTTCAGATGGGCAAGCTTGATGCAGCAAGGAGGGAGAAACAGCAGGATCCTCGACGTAGATCTGTAAGAAGACATTCCCACAGATGTTCAGGGGGAAAGGAAAGACATAACGTGGACTGATCTCTTTGGAAGCAGGTATCAGGAGGTTGGGAGGTAAAGGACTCCTGAGGCGTCTCCCTAGTTCCCCCACACTTGAGGCCAGGTTCTTTTATTACCTGGTAGAGGGGATTTCCCGACACCCTGTCTCCTATGGCATTTTCCGAGGCCTCAGCCTGGGGGTTTGACAACGCTCCCCACCTCAGTTTCTTCTCCAGAAACTTGCCAGTGAGTCACTGGGTGTGGGGGAGCAGCATGGGACATGTTCCCGTTGAATGGGCTCTTTCTTGATGTAGCTGGTGGACTTAGTTTCGGCTCCCCATTCGGGCTGGGTCGGAGTGAGAACCAGCCTCTGGGGAGTAGGGTAGGTGAGGCTGCAAGTTGGGCTGAGAAGTGGCCCCGAGGATGCCTTCATGCTGGGGATCTTGGAGTCTCCCAGGGCAGGGAGCTACAGAACAAGCCCTGATAATCACTTTCAGTGACCTCAGCCTGCATGAATGGGGTCTGCTCCCCCTCCCCCAAGGTTTTTAGCCCAGAGCACTCTTGCCTCACCAGTGAGTGAGGTAAGTCCCTGGCCTCGAGGGAGGGGTGGCTGCACCCTTCATGTTTTCTTGGGAAAAGAGCGTGTCTGGCACTCTCCCTGTGCTCCTCAAACTAGTGGGCGATGCACGGGCACAAGAACTTTTTAGAAGCCCTTAGCAGTCCCAGAGCACCCTGGGGCCACGGTGGAAAGGCCAGGTGATTGAGGTTGGGGAAGAGCTCTCCCGGCTCTGCCACTTGCTGCCTGTGCGCCCTCAGACTAATCCCTATGTGGGCCTCGGTTTCTGAATTGGTGAATGAAGGCTGCTACTGAGTTTCTCTGTCTTTCAGAATTTAATCGAGGAAGCCTTTGAGAGGGGAGAGAATGTGTGTGTTTGTAAGAAGTGTCACTCTAGCTTTTAATTTAGGTCTATATGAAGGGGTGCTGTTCTATCAGCCCCAAATCCTAGGAATAGCTGACACTTACCAAGCACCCACCAGGTGCTTGGCACTGTGTAGGTTCCCTAACTTATGCACTAAGTCCTTGACCACCCTTTGAGGTAGTTTTTTCATGGGACTTTCCCGAGGCCACACAGCTCACCTGCTGGAGCGGGATTTGAACCCAGGACGGCTGACATCCAGAACTCTCTTGGACACTTGTACCATTTGTGGTGTATGGAGCTTTGAGCCATGTCCTGCCAGGGACCTGTTAGGACCAGGCCTTGTAGGGAACGAGAAATAGAGCAGAAAAACTTCTCTTAAGCAAAATAAAATGTTACAGTTAGGGGGTGGGTGTCGGCTCTTCACAGCAGCTCTCTGGGTTTCAGATGGTGGGATGCTTATATTCCTCTGTTTTCTTTTTTCTTTGCTGTACGCGGGCCTCTCACTGTTGTGGCCTCTCCCATTGTGGAGCACAGGCTCCGGACGCGCAGGCTCAGCGGCCATGGCTCACGGGCCCAGCTGCTCCGCGGCATGTGGGATCCTCCCGGACCGGGGCACAAACCCGCGTCCCCTTCATCGGCAGGCGGACTCTCAACCACTGCGCCACTAGGGAAGCCCTGCCTATTCCTCTTTTTCTTGGGGTCATAAATTCACAGCTGCCCAGGTCCCTTCCCACTCCAGGAGAAGTAAGGAGCTGATGGGTGACGCTTTCCTGCCTTCTTGAATCGTGTCTTAGAAGCCGGGCCTCCTAATCAGATGTCATGTCCCTCTTCCTCTTGCTAAAAACAGTGTGGGGAAGTCAGGCAGCAGGGGTGGCCAGAGGCACTTGGTGGGCCTTGACTCACCCAGGCTGTTTCTTGGGGACCTTTATTTTACCCAGTCAGGGTGGAGAAGGCTTCCTGGCTCCACTGATGAAATCCCCAAAATTCTGCCAGCCGGGAAGGCTAAAGCCCATAACCAGCCTCTGTTCTGGGGAAGCAGTTACAAGAGAGTGACTGCGTTTGCCATGAGTCTGGAAATGAGTGGGAGAGATGGCGTTAGGGTGGAGAGCCGGTGCTCAGCAGGGCGGGTCTGCCCGCATCCCGATCCCACCAAAGCCACCCAGCCTTGTGAAGGATACTTGGAGAGGAAGGGGTGCCACACAGCCAAGCGCCATGGAAACTAGAGTGAGCAGGTTTCCTGGACTACTCTCCCTTGGCCTGTGAGTCAGCACAACCAACTTCCTGCCCCCAGAGGGCTTCCTTCCTAGAGACCTGGAACACCAGAAGAAGTGACATGACGTGACCTTTGATTTCCAAGGGTGGGAGAGTTGGTGAGGATGCCAGACTCACCTGCGCACAAGGTGAGATTGAGGGAGGGTCTCCCAAGAGCCTGGAGGGGATGGAGAGACTCCCCGTTCATGGGTGGAAGGGCCTGGCCAGGTGCCCTGAGGCCATGGGACCTCAGACAGCGGCTTTACTCTTTGGGGCCAGTTTTCTCGTGTGCAAAGGAGGCACATATTCTGTTCTCCCGTGGACTTGCATGCGGAGTCATTACAAGGTCCGATGGCCTACGAAGGATTGAGGAATTATCTTCAGACAAGATTCCCGTTCCTGACGGCATTTCTAGAAACGGCAGAACTTGGGCTCAGCACCCAGACTCTTAAAACCAGGGGCCCTGGACTTCCCTGGTGACGCAGTGGTTGAGAGTCCACCTGCCAACGCAGGGGACACGGGTTCAAGCCCTGGTCTGGGAAGATCCCACATGCCGCAGAGCAACTAAGCCCGTGCACCACAACTATGGAGCCTGAGCTCTAGAGCCTGCGAGCCACAACTGCTGGGCCCGTGCGCCTAGAGCCCGTGCTCCACAACAAGAGAAACCACCGCAATGAGAAGCTCATGCAACATAAAAAAAAAAACCAGGGGCCCTGGATGTAGCACATGATCAGCAGCCTGCAAGTGCTCCTTGAGCCGAGGGTGCCATGACTCGGGCCATCTGTGCCTCAGTTTACCTCTCAGCAAGAGGCAGCCAGCCTCGGCCTGACCCTGTCCCCTTGGGGCCGCGGTGAGCACACGCAGCCATCGTGGTGTGCTGGGGAGGGCCGCCTGTAACGTTAGCCTAAGCAGTAGATAATTGGGAAGGGTAAACAAAATGCTTTCTGTGACCTGGGATCAATTATTTTTGGATTATCTGCCTCCTCAAGTTCTCTACCTGCCAGCACCCTTTTGTTCCCAGGTTCCAGAGTGGGTTCAGAAGCTGCTTGGAATTTCTCTGAAAATGAGTTGGAAGGAAGGGCTCAAATCATAAGGCATTATTGAGCCTCTGTGACACGTTCCGAGTTCAGGGGGCGTGGAGATGAGGAACAGATTAGTCATGGTGCTCATTACTTTTTTTTTTTTTAATATTTATTTATTTATTTATTTTATTTTTGCTGCATTGGGTCTTAGTTGCGGTTCGTGGCATCCTCTACTGCGGCACGCGGGCTTCTCTCTAGTTGTGGCCCACGTGCTCAGTAGTTTTGGTGTGTGGGCTTAGTTGCCTCGTGGCATGTGGGATCTTAGTTCCCCAACCAGGGATCGAACCCGCGTCGCCTGCTTTGGAAGGCAGATTCTTATTTTATTTTATTTATTTCATTTATGGCTGCGTTGGGTCTTCGTTGCTGCACGTGGGCTTTTCTCTAGCTGCAGCGAGCGGGGGCTACTCTTGATTGCGGTGCGCTGGCTTCTCATTGCGGTGGCTTCTCTTGTTGCGGAGCACGGGCTCTAGGCACGCGGGCTTCAGTAGTTGCAGCACGTGGGCTCAGTAGTTGTGACTCTTGGGCTCTAGAGTACAGGCTCGGTAGTTGTGGCGCACAGGCTTAGTTGTTTTGCGGCATGTGGGATCTTCCCGGACCAGGGCTCGAACCCCTGTCCCCTGCATTGGCAGGCGGATTCTTAACCACTGCCCCACCAGGGAAGTCCTGGTGCTCTTTACTCATGGTAATCATTGCCGTTGTCGATTGGGCTCTTGGAATAGGCTAGACGTTGTACTAAGTATGCTCCTTGTACTATCTCTTGTGATTTTCACAGCCTGGGGAGTGAGGGTAGGTGTGGTTCCGCAGTGAATGACTTGTCCGAGGTTACCTGGCTGGTAAGCTGTGGGGCCCTGTGACCATGGTGTGGCCCCACTGCTACGGGAGAGGAAGCACCAGAGAGAGTGGTGGGAGGACAGAGCTGGGAGGCTCGCGTATTGTAGAGCAGAGTAAGAACCGGGACTCTGGAGCCAGACAGCTTGGGTTCAAACCCTGGCTCTACCACTTATAACTGTGAGATCCTGGGGAAGTTGCTTAATGTCTCTGGGCGTCAGCTTCCTCTTCTGTAAAACGGGGTTAATAGTAATACCAACCTCATAGGCTTGGTGTGAGGATTCATTTGTATTTGCAAAGCACTTAGAAAGTACCTGGCCCAGGTACGACGGAAACTCTCTCACCCTTGTTCCCATGATGTTGGGACTGCTTTTTTTTTTTTTTTTTTTGGCCATGCTGCAGCATGTGGGATCCTAGTTTCCCCATCAGGAATTGCATCTGGGCCCACGACAGTGAAAGCACTGAACCTTAACCACTGGCCCACAAGGGAATTCCCAGGGCTTCTTTTATAAGGGTTAACTGGTTTAGAAGAATGTGATTCCAGCCTAGCCTTGAGGGTGGTAGAGTTAGGGCTTAGGGAAGAACCCTCTATCAGAGGAAGTATTAGGAGCACAGTTACTAAGGTGAGGAATTATAGGGTCTCCAGGAAAAGGCAGAGAGTGTGGTGTGGCTGGAGTTGAGGGTGTGTTGGGGATAGTAGAGGAAGATGAATCTAGCCAGACTAGATGGTGCAGGGCCTTGACTTGCTGTTTGGGACGTTTGAACTCTGGTATCGGCAATGGGGAGCCATGGTAGGTTTTGGAGCAGAGGAGTTCCATGATGAATTCTTGAATAATGTTGAAGATGTTACTATTTATTGAACACCAGGCAAGAGCCTGGATCCTTTTCCTTCATTCTTACTTAATCCTCAGAACAGCTCTTAAACATATGTACTGTCACCTCCGCAGAGGCTTACAGAGGTTCTGATCACCCAGCTAGTAGATTTCAAAACCCAGTCCCTCTGACTTGGAGTCTTTTCTACTCAACCACCCTCTCACCGTGTCCCTTGCTGTTAGTTGAAAACTGGGCCTTTGAAGTCTTCCAGATGTGCAGTTCTGCACTCTGGGCCGTGTACAAATGGAACTTTGCTGAATGTCCCAAGGGGAAGGCACTCCCTGCCTAGCCGAGAAGCCTTTTGGAAAACTTCACAAGTGCCTGTGGCACGTGTCTGGAATTTTCAGCCAGGGTTTCTGTTGAGCTCTGCTGATTTCTGCTGGATCCAGGGCTGATGAAGGAGAGCTCTAGGGCTTCCCAAGGTGGCACTGTGGTAACCAATGTTGGGAAGGCGATTCCCTGGAGAAATGAAACTGAGAAAGTTTAAACAAGAGCAAGTTTCTCTCTGGTGGAACTTCTTCTGGGAGGCCTTGAATATGCTCCCCAGAAGGGATGCCTTAAGCTGATAGAAACACGGGAATTCCCTGGCAGTCCAGTGGTTAGGACTCCATACTTTCACTGCCAAAGGCGTGGGTTCAATTCCTCGTCGGGGAGCTAAGATCCCACAAGCTGTGCGGTGTGGCCAAAAAAAAAAACAAAAAGAAAACCGATGGAACCACAAACTCTTCAGAGGAGAATCTTCTGGGACTGTGGTTTGACAGCCCTTTTTGGGAGCATTAATCTAACCCAGGAACGGACCAACTTTTTCTATAAAGTAAATATTTTCAGCTTTGCAGGCCACACAGTCTCAGTGTAACTACAGGTGTCCCCTACTTTTCGAAAGTTCGCTTTACGCCACCTCGCTTATACGAAAGACCTACGTTAGTACCTGCTTTCACTAACCTGAAAGAAACCCAAAGAGAATTTTTACTTTTACCAAAAAAAGGTAAAAAGCAAAAATAGCATGTAGCATTTGGTTTGCAGTGAGCCGTTATAGAGGCAGCTCGCACCCCGAGGGGTGAGACTGGCACCACCAAACTCCTTTCCCTGGAACCGCACTCAGCATCTCGGCATCAAGTCGCCAGAGCTTTGAACTGTGTCTTTTAGCATCTGTGCTTTAATCTCGGTTTATTTGTGCATCTGTTAGCAAGATGTCTCCTAAGGTAATTGCTCCATCCCTTTAGGCCATTTCACCTTACAAAAGGTTTCAGAGGTACACTATAGGGGGAAACCTGTACTCAATTCTGCTATTTTAGCTCAAAAGCAGCCACAGACCTTAGATAAATGAGTGGGCATGGCTGTGTGCCAGTAAGACTTTATTTGCAAAGAAGTACACTGAAGGCCAGTTTGGCGACCCCTGATATAAGTGGTCTCCAAACTTTTTGAATGCACACCCCACTCAAAATATTGTCAACACTAAGCTCAGTATTTGTATACATGTGTATGCACACTACGTGTGTATGTATACATGTATGTATGGTAATGACTGATATGTGTGCTGATAAAACATAAGTATTAAAAGGTACATAGGGGACTTCCCTGGCGGTCCAGTGGTTAAGACTCCACACTTCCACTGCAGGGGCGCAGGTTCAGTCCTTGGTTGGGGAACCAAGATTCCACAAGCTGTGCGGCCAGAAATTTTTAAAAAGTACATAAAGACAAAACAACAACAAAAAAAGTACATAAAAATACAACATTGAGGGCTTCCCTGGTGGCCCAGTGGTTCGGGGTCCGCCTGCCAATGCAGGGGACACGGGTTCGTGCCCCAGTCAGGGAGGATCCCACGTGCCGCGGAGCGGCTGGGCCCGTGAGCCATGGCCGCTGAGCCTGCGCGTCCGGAGCCTGTGCTCCTCAACGGGAGAGGCCACAACAGTGAGAGGCCCGTGTACCGCAAAAAAAAAATTGAAAAGTTGAAAGGATGAGCTGAAAAAGGAATGTCATGAGAGTTCTTAGGGTTTCCAATGGATTACATAGGATTGTCTTTGGACACTTTAGAAACCCTGGGCTGAAATACCCAAAGGTCAAGTCTTTAATATTCGTTTAGTGAGGCCCCTAGAGGGACAAGGCCCAATGCTGGAAGCTAGAGAAAGAAACAGGGAAGTAGAGTGGAGGAAACCAGACGTGTCATTACATCTTCAGAACATGTTTGGCAAGCGCAGTGGTGGAGGAGAGTTGGTGGAGGGACACTTACCACCATCTGAAAATACTTGCCTAAACGTTTAGTACCTGTCATCCTCCCTGGGACAGGGATTCTGCTGTCTAACTGCTTTTTCTCCAGCGGAGCCACAAGATCCTTAAGGCACATAGTAAGTTCTCAATGAAAGTTGACCGTGAGGGGAATTCTCTGGCGGTCCAGTGGTTAGGACTCTGCACTTTCACTCCTGAGGGCACGGGTTCACTCCCTGGTTGAGGAACTAAGATCCCTTAAGCCGCGCAGCGCAGCCACAAAAAAAAAATAGTCCATGAACGAATGAATGGCCCCGTCCTCACCTGGGAGGCCATGGAACAGGGGTGACTTGGAAGGTAAAAACCTGAGGATGTCAAAATTAGCCAGATGAAGAGAAAGGCTAGGCCTGTTCTTTACCCCCTCCCCCCAACCTGCAGGTTCAACCTGTTAGTGGCTTGTGACATTGAGTTGCAACCAGCAGGTTTTTTGTGTGTTCTTTTTTTGGAATAAGAGTGGAATGAAATAGAAAGCAGCAGCCTGCATCACGTGTAAGAGGAGGCTGGATTAGCATGCTTTAAGGATAATTATTGTTTGGGGAAACTTGTTTCTGTTATAAATGGGTGTGTGTCTATTTAGGGAAACCTTTGGAATACTGGTCGATGGTGGTCAAAAGAGTTTGTAAATTACTGGATGAGCCCTCAATCCTCTCTTAATAGATAGTTTGCATCGGAGGGGGGGCCAGCAGGCTCAGGCAGCGCTCGGTGACCCAGGGTGACTGTGGCATGGCGGCTCCAGTGAACAGGAGAAGCCCAGGCTTGGGAAAGGAGAGTTGTGTCTTCCAGCTGTTGGGTGCCCGGGTCAGGCCAGGCATGGGAAGGCTGCCTTGGAAGGGCCTGGCCTCGGCGCCAGGTGGCAGGGGTCTCCATGGAGCCCAACAGGAGTGAGAAGAGTGGTTGGCATCTGGGCGTGGTGGGCAGACACCCAGCAAGGACAGCCAGGCCCTGCCCTTCTCAGGAGCCTCTTCTTGGCTCGTGCTTGAGGTTTGGTGTCCCCGTGGCGGGGTGGTGGTGTCAGAGGTCCGCGGACCAGAGTGAGGTGGGGCTGGCCGTCCCTCGCCCTTCCTCACCCTTTAGGACCCATATGGCCAGGTTTAAGCAGGCCTGTGGCTGGCTGGGAGCTGTTTATTTTAGGTTAACGGCCCAGCACTCTGGCTATATTTACCTTGCGAAGCTGCTTGTAATCTGATCTGATCTCTCTGGGACTCAGCTGGGGCCCTGGGAGTTGCCTGCCAGATTCCGAGAGGCCCCCCCTGGCTTTACCCTCCCTGCCCTTGGGGAGATTTCCAAAGTGGGACACATTCTGAAAAAAGCAGTAGTTTTTATTCCTGTGAACAGTTTTCATCAGGAGCCATGATTTGTGCCAGCCATTCGTTCACGCAGCCCCAGGACACTGAGCTTGGTCCCCAATGTGGGAACGGTACACACAGCCCGCCAGCGTGCTCCAAGTTCCAGGAACTGTAGGGTCCAGCGAGGATGATGGGGTTTCTTCCGGAGCACGGCAAGTCCCCTTCTCAGAAGGCCCAGCGTCACAGGCTGAGCTTCCCAGGCTCCCCACCAGCCCAAGACCTTGGGGGAAATTCTGGTGTCCCCAGGCCAGGTGTGTCCCAACAGCTGTGTGTATGGCTCTAGAGCCTGGGGGTCCGGCAAGGTGGTCTCTGTCCTGCCAAGGTGGCCATCTGGCCAGCTGTGCCGTGGGGCACACATTCTCCTTGTACCCAGGGTTTGGAGCTGGAGCAGGCCAGGCCCAGAGTGGGGGGTGTCTGAGCCCCTCACCCTCCCCAGGGAACAGAACACGGGCACACAGGGTCAGCTCTCAGCAGCCTCAGCTGAGCGCGTGCAGGGACTGTTTGTCTTCCACTTTAAGCCCTGCGTTTTTCTTTTTAACTAAGATTTATTGAGTACCTTCTGGGGGCTGGCCCTTTGTTAAACCCCTGTCAAGACCTCATTTAATCCCCTCAGTGATTGTCTTAGTCTGTCTGGGCTGCTATAACAGAATACCACAAACTGGGTGGCTTATAAACAACAGATGTTTATTTCTCACAGTTCTGGAGACTAGAAGTCCAAGATCAAGGTGCCAGCAGATTCAGTGTCTGGTGAGGGGCTGGCTTCCGGGTTCATAGACACTGACTACTGTCCTCACCTGGCAGGAGTGGTGAGGGGGTCTCTGCTGGGGGCAACTCTCCTGTAAAGGCACTAGGGCACCACCCGCAAGACATAGTCACCCCCAAAGGCCCTACCTCCTCACACCATCACCTTGGGGGTTAGGATTTAAAATATGAATTTAGAGGGTTTGCAGACATTTGGTCTGTAGTAGCAGGTGTGAGGAAAATGCTATTACCCCCTTTGCACAGAGCCTCAGTTTCCTCATTTGTAAAAAAGTAATAATAGTGTTGCTAGTAATCATTGACACTTTATTAAGCATATATATATGACAGATCTTGTGCTAAGGGCTTTGTATTCATTAATCTGTTGAATCCTCATAACAGCCCCTATTTTATAGATGTAGAACCTGTGGCATAGAGAGGTTACCAGCTTTGTAAGTGGAGGAGCCAGTTCACTCTTAATGGCTCTGTAGAGGTAGAGATACCAGGCTTAAGAGAACAGATTGTTTACCTGTATATGTGTGTGTCGTTCCCCCTGCCGCCGTATAGACCCCCAGCAACCAGCTCAGGGCCTGATGCACCTAATGGGTCTGGACATTTCAGGTGAGTGAATTAGTAGCCAGTGGACCTGAGGCAGCCAAGCAACAGACTCTCCTGCTGGTCCCTTCTCCGGTTTCAGGTTCCGGGGCAGCAGGCCAAAACAGGAAGAGGAAGTGCTGGGGTGGGGGGGGACGTGGCAGGAGGTACGCCCTGCCGGAGGTGCCCCCCTTTTCCAGTGTGGTCAGGCCCGGGGACAGAGACCAGGGAGCCCGGGGTGCAGCCCTTAACCTGCCGTGCCCTGGTGGCCTGCTCGGATGCCCTGCATCCCTCACCCGCATGTGCCAAGCAATCTCAGCGTTGGCCTTAGGCCACCAGTGAGTGTTCCTAAAAATGGTCAGAATCCTCATGGCACTGCCCCAGATTTATGTGGGCTTGAAACATTTTACAAACTCCTGGGATGAAAAGTTTATACAATCATCAGTTGTGGGAATTCTAAGACAGAAGTCTGTGACTCCTGTTGAAATTGTCTGCAAAGTCATATGACTGTATATACCTGGCTGTCTTAAGGAGTATCCAATATTTTCACCAAATTCTCAAAGTGTCCAACCCCACATCAGCTCTAGACAGCGACCTTAATTTTGCCACATACCCTCCTTTTTCAGAGACAACAGGGAAGGTCTTGACCAAGGTCACGCAGGGAAGCAGGGGTGTTTCTGGAGCCAAAACCCAGGGCTGCCAATTTGGCTTTGGTTTTCTCAGGCTGGACAGGAGGATAGAAACCCAGAGGGTTTCATATAGAGACACTGGGATTGAGGGTGAGGTTTTTAAACTGAATAACAATAATAGTAAAGCCTCTTTTATTGAGGGTTATTGAGGGTTTACTCTGTGCCAGGCACTAAGTATTTAATGTGGGATTAACTCAGTCCTCACAACTCTCTGAGTTATGTACCAGTCTTTTTTTTTTTGGCCACACCGCGCAACTTGTGGTATCTTAGTTCCCCGACTAGGGATTGAACCTGGGCCCCGGCAGTGAGAGCACCTAGTCCTAACCACTGGACTGCCAGGGAATTCCCCCAATTTTCTATTTTTTTAATTATTAATTAATTAATTGATTAATTTTGGCTGATCCGGGTCTTAGTTGCGGCATGCGGGATCTAGTTCCCTCACGAGGGATCAAACCTGGGCCCCCTGCATTGGGAGTGTGGAGTCTTACCCACTGGACCCCCAGGGAAGTCCCCCAATATTCTGTTTTTTACAGATAAGGAAACTTAGGCCCAGAAATTTAAAGAAACTTGCCAGAGCCTCACAGCCTAATAAAGGGCAGAGCAGTCAGGGCTCAAAGCAGGCAACCTGGTTCCAGAGCCTGTGCTCCTAACCACTGCCCTACACTGCCTTTCCAGGCCTAGGAAGGCTGTGGAGGTACAAGAAATGAAAGCAAACAGGGCCAGGCATTACAAACAAGAAAGCTGGGAAGGAAGGAGCCCACCCCCTCCCCCGGAGTAAGGAGGGGTCGGGGCAGGTGTGGGGCTCGTGGGTACATTTCAGCATCAGGCCTCCCCCTTCTGAGCCTGGCACACACAGCGAACCCTTTATGAAGGGTCATTCTCCTTATTGGTGTTGCCATTGGCACTTGCTTCCCCACTCCCTCCAGCCTCGGCAGGCAGACCCTGGCAGTGTGCCCACTGCCCGCTTCTCCCGGCCCATATCTGATGAGCTGGATCCTTCACATGGGGGTGATTTGCAAGGCCCAGGTGAGAGGAGGTGGGTGGCGGGCCTGGAGCATGCCCCTGGTGACCCCAGATCCACAGGTCTCCAGGAACTGGGGAGCAGCTAGTGCATCAGCCCTGGGGCCCTGAGCCCAGCACTGGGGCTGGAGGAGGAGATGGCCCTGGGGCTTGCCGACTGCACCGCAGCACCCAGCCAGAGCCCAACTCTTCTGGGAAGCCTCTCTTAATTCCTTCTTGGTTGGTGCACTGTGTTCTCAGAAAGGGCCTGGGCATGACCTGGGAGGGCCTTCATCCCTTCACCCCACCCCTCTCCTTGTCCCCAGAGCAGGGCATGAGGAAACCTCTGCTTGGGACTTCCGTGGTGGCGCAGTGGTTAAGAATCTGCCTGCCAATGCAGGGGACACGTGTTCGAGCCCTGGTCCGGAAAGATCCCACATGCTGCGGAGCAACTAAGCCCATGCACCACAACTACTGAGCCCGCGTGCTGCAACTACTGAAGCCCGCGTGCCTAGAGCCCATGCTCGGCCACAAGAGAAGCCACTGCGATGAGAAGCCCACGCACCACGATGAAGAGTAACCCCTGCTCTCTGCAACTAGAGAAAGCCTGTGCGCAGCAACGAAGACCCAACACAGCCAAAAATAAATTAAATAAATAAATTTATTTTAAAAAATAGAATAATTTTCAAAAAGAAACCTCTGCTTGGGAATTGGGAGTGTGGTACCAACAGGAAGGGAGCCTTTTTTCATTCATGTAAACTTTTTTGTCATAGTGAAATTTACATAAAACTTACCATTTTAACCATTTGTGATGATTACTATTTGGGAGGTGTTTGCCATCTACCAGGAGCTCTCATTTAATTGTTAAAATAATCCTATTAACTGATACCATATCCCTACTTTACAAATAAGAGAGTTGAGGCACAGAGAGGTTCAGTGACTTTCCCAAGGACACGTAGCTCGTGAGTGGCAGAACTGGGATTCAAATCCAGGCAGCCCGGGCTCCAAGCCTGCACCCTCTACCAGTACTTCCTGCCGCTTCTCAACCCTAAGTGGGTGGGTCTTATTATCCCCATTATACAGATACGGACACTGAGGCTCAGAGAGGCTAAGTGACTTACCCAGGGTCCCAGAGCTTGATGGGAGGAGAGCTTCTGAGCCATGACTATCCTGTCACTTAGCCCACCTCTTCCTCCCCCCCCACCCCAGGTGGCGATGGTGGAGGTGCAGCTGGACGCTGACCACGACTACCCGCCGGGGCTGCTCATCGCCTTCAGTGCCTGCACCACGGTGCTGGTGGCCGTGCACCTGTTTGCGCTCATGATCAGCACCTGCATCCTGCCCAATATCGAGGCGGTGAGCAACGTGCACAACCTCAACTCGGTCAAAGAGTCGCCCCACGAGCGCATGCACCGCCACATCGAGCTGGCCTGGGCCTTCTCCACTGTCATCGGCACGCTGCTCTTCCTGGCTGAGGTCGTGCTGCTCTGCTGGGTCAAGTTCTTGCCTCTCAAGAAACAGCCGGGTCAGGTGCGGCCCACCAGCAAGCCCCCGGCCAGCGGCGCGGCCGCCAACGTCAGTGGCAGCACCGGCGGCATCACCCCAGGACAGGCCGCCGCCATCGCCTCCACCACCATTATGGTCCCCTTCGGCCTGATCTTTATCGTCTTTGCTGTCCACTTCTACCGCTCACTGGTCAGCCATAAGACGGACCGACAGTTCCAGGAGCTCAATGAGCTGGCCGAGTTTGCCCGCCTGCAGGACCAGCTGGACCACAGAGGGGACCACCCCCTGACCCCCGGCAGCCACTATGCCTAAGCCCTCCTGGGCTGGGCACTTCGGAGCTTTGGCCTTACGCCCTTCCCCACGACCTTGTCCTGGCCCAGCCTCAAGGACAGCCTGTATAGGGGGCTGGGCTTTTGTCAGGGGGCAGAGAGTGGAGGGAAGAGGCTTTTTTTAAAGAGAAATTACTGCACTTTGAAATTTCCTCTAAGAGAATAAGCACATCCTGTTCTTCCAGCTCCAGGTTCACCTCCTGTTCTGAAGCCACCGGTGGGAGCCAGAGAGGGGACAAACGCTCCCTTTGTCCCTCCTCCTCCCCTGTGCCAGTGCCACCTGGGTGCCTCCTGTCCTTTCCGTCTTGACTCCCCTCCCTGTTCAGTGTCGATTGTGTGCGTGTGTGTGCGTGTGCGAACACAGAAATATACTCATAAGGGACACCTCCTCTTGTGTCTGTATTTGTTGGGTCTGGACTGCCTGGTATTTCTCCTGGTGCCCCAATAGGTGAGCCTCTAAACAAAAAAAATTTTTTCAACCTTTTGGGAAATTTCAAACCTACCCCCAAAAGTTCCATGAAGAGTAACTGAAATATATATACAGTCAATTCTTATTCGCAGTGGTTCTGTTCTATAGTTACAGAACACTGAATTAGTGAGTATTTCTCCTAAGAGAAATACGGGGTTATGTTCCTGCAAGCCTCTGGTCACAACATTTTTGTCAACCAATCAATACACAGCCTTGTTTTTTGTGTGTTTCTTTTTAAAGACGCCTTAATATATGTTATATATAACATTGAACTTACACGCCATTGCTATCACAACAGCACTATCACTCATTTGTGACTGAAACTTACATAACACACATTTTCTCCGTAAGACACAACACAGCCTTCCTGTGCTCTGAACACTAGACAGCACTTCATTGTTACCCTTGGGGACCATTTTAAGTAGTGAAATCACCAACAAAAAGCACCAAAATGTGAAAAACATAGCACTAAATAGACTGTGAAAAGGATACTTGTTTACAGCATGAGCTGAAAGGCGGCAGAGGGTCACCTTGTTTGACCTCAGCAAGTAGGCAAATTTGCAAATACTGAAAGTGTGAGTAATGAGAATGACAGTATGTTTTCTCCCTGAGCCATATGCATTAGTTACAGATTTCTAGCTTAAACCAAGGACATTCCTCTACATAACCACAATTCGATGATCAAATTCAGGAAATTTGACATTGATGCGATACTATTATCTAATACAACAACATTCGTTTTCAGTTTCCCCTTTGTCCCAATCATGTCCTTTCTTGTAGTGATTTTTCCATCCAGGGTCATGCACTGCATTGGGTTGTCATGTCTCTTTAGTCACCTTTTATTTGGGACAGCCTTTGTCCTTTGTAATATCAACATTTTTGAAGTCTGAGCCAGTGTTTTTTTTTTTTAACATCTTTATTGGAGTATAATTGCTTTACAATGGTGTGTTACTTTCTGTTTTATAACGAAGTGAATCAGTTATACATATACATATGTTCCCATATCTCTTCCTTCTTGCGTCTCCCTCCCGTCTCCCTCCCTCCCACCCCTCCAGGCGGTCACAAAGCACCGAGCTGATCTCCCTGTGCTATGCGTGGAGCCAGTGGTTTTGTAGAATGCTGCCTCTGTCTTCCATCCTTCCCCTAAGATATTCTCTGATATTTCCTCATCTGTATGATCAGGTTGTGCATTTTGGGAGGAATTTTTTCTCCATTTTGCAGATGACAAAAATTGATGTCCAAAGAGGATAAGTTTTCGAGCCTGGAAATCTGGCTCAGAGCCTAGACACTCAAAAAATCTTACGTAGACTGATTCTGGCTTTGCTTAAGAAATCGGAAGATCCAGCAGCAGCATTACTGGGCCCGCCTTCTTGCAGAGCAACAATGAACAGGAGCTGAGTTGCAGCTACCTCTTACCCAGGAGATGTATTTGCCACAGTCCCCACCACTCCCTATTGTATGACACCAGCCCAGCTTCATATGTTACTCACCTGGCCCCAGAGGGCATTTGTGTTTGACAGCTCATTTTGTCCCATAAACCTGATACAGAAAGTGGTTTTATAAAAACACAAGTGCTCTGGCTGAAGTGAGAGTTGGTTGTGGGAAAGTGTGGCCTTAAGCTTTTGTCCTTCTGTGCAGACTTGGACATGGCCACAGCAGCTTGGTGGGCTGAGTGGGGGAGGGGGGGCCCCCTTTATCCTACTGCAGCTTCTTGCCTCTGTCCTGTATCACATACACCAGGACCCACCCCTCCCCTGTCCCCAGAAGGCCCTCTGACTGGGACCGAGTAGGGTGGGGCAGGTGCCCCTGTGTGAAAATCTCCACTGCTCCCCAGAGAAAACCTAGGCATCTTCCATCCTTCCCCTAAGATACCCACCTCCCCGCTTCTGCAGAGACCTGGGTAGATAATACATTCATAGGTTCCAAACACAGCAGTGAAAAATTGCTGTCCCTCCCCTGTTCCCAGGTTCCCAATTCTCCCCAGAGACAACCATTATTTGCCAGTTTATTTTGTTCCCATCTAGAGATTTTATACATAAACAAGTACACATCCTACCTTTTCTGAAAAAATGGTAGTTTTCTATACGCACTGCCACTGTTCTTACCTTAAGAGCAGACAGGCCTAAGTTTAAGCACAGTCACTTTCTAGTTTGGTGACTTGTGAGCCTCCCTGAACCTCAGTTTCCTCCTCTAAAATGACACGAATAATAGCAGGACACCCCATAGGTTGTTGAGGGGTCATGGGAGAGCACCCGTGTAAAGCTGTCAGTGCTGGGCCTAGCACTGAGTGGCTCTGTGGTTGGTTATGTGTCCAGAGGCAGCCAGGCTCAGCTTCCCGGCTTCAGAGGTACCAATTGAGAACGATGCCATGGGTCGGGCCACCTGCTTGGGATTTAGATGGCAGAGAGAACTTCAGTATCAGTGAACGCTTTACTATATGCCGGGTACTTGCTGAGGGCTTTATGAACATTGTGGTATTTCAGGGTTATTTCATGGTATTACACCGTTGAAGTTGGGTTGAATAATTCTTCCGTAGAGTGTTTACATCATAACATGTTTAGCAGGATCACAACCTCTACCCACTGGGTGCCAGTAGAATTCTTCCCTGCCAGCTGTGACAACCAAAAATGTCTCCAGACTTTGCCAGATGTTCCCGGGGAAGGAAGGGGGACAAAACCACCCTCCCTCGGGTTAGAACCACACCTTATTTCATTCTCCAGTAACCACAATAACCCCTGGTGGTAAGTACTGTTATTGTCCCATATTAGAGGAAAGGAAACTTGAAGAACAGAGGTTGGGTGACATACACAAGAACACACAGCTAGTAAGTCAGTGCTGGGATTCACACTCAAGGAGTCACTGCAGAACTCCTGTTCCTACCCATTATGTAAGAGTTCCTCTTATCTTGCAGGAATGTTGTCTAGAATTATACAAAGCCCTTCCCAGAAATCTGCTTTACAACTAATCTTAGTACGTGTTATTTGTTATTTTTATGTCTGCTAGAAAATCCTCAAAACACCTCTGTGAGATATCTGAAGTCCCATTTTACAGATGGGGCAACTGAGGTCACTTACTTAGGATCACAAAGCCAGTAAGTCAGAGGTTCTCTGCCCCAGCTGCAGAGTCAGCTGGGGAGCTTTTTGAAGGCCCAGGCCTCACCCCAGACAGATGAGAATCTCTGGGCATGGGATCCAGACATTCCTAGCTTTTAGATCTCCCACAGGATTCCAAGGTTGGGAGCCCCTGTGTTAGGCTGAGAAGCCAGGTCACATTTTAATGCCAA
Organism: Neophocaena asiaeorientalis asiaeorientalis; assembly: GCF_003031525.2. Taxonomy (NCBI): domain Eukaryota; kingdom Metazoa; phylum Chordata; class Mammalia; order Artiodactyla; family Phocoenidae; genus Neophocaena; species Neophocaena asiaeorientalis. Next base: position 6,448,634 of record NW_020174645.1, on the reverse strand, counting down.
ATCTTAGTGACCAATGTAACCAGATGCAGGCTCTATCTTCTCGGAATATCTCAGAGATCAGAGACCTGGAGGCACCTACCCCTTTCTGCCCCAAGGTAAATTCATGCAACCCATGGGGACCCCTCTTCTCTACCTGAAACCCCTCCTGAGGCTCCCTCACACCCCGGCCACCCACCACAGGCCCCGGGCTCACACTGCCAGGCTCTCCTTTATTCTGGGGTGCTCAGGGATGGGGTCCAAGAATAAAGGCGTCCCCAAGGCCAGCAGGGGAGAGGAGCACTGGCCTCCTACTGGTAAGGAATGATCCAGTGCTGGGAGGAGCAAGGTGCCTTCGGAGGGTGCCGAGTGTGTGCCCAAGTCCGCCCTTGCTCTACCAGTGGGAGCTGCACCGGTCCGAGCAGTTGGGTGACTCTGGTTTGAATTCCTCCTGAAGCGCTGGTGTTCTTTCTGCAGGGGCAAGCGGGGTGGGGTGGGCGAGGCTGGCGTCTCCAAGATGCTGTATCAATGCTCTCTCCTCGACCCCACTATTACCAACACCAGGAGGGGTAGCACTGAACAAGGGCCCACAAGACAGATAGGCAAGTGGAGGCCCAGGGCCCTCCAGGGCGAGCAGACCACCTGACTCCATTCCGATTAAGCCCAGGGTGCAAATGGGAGGATTTGGCAGGACTTCTGCAGGGAAAAGAGTTTTGAAGGGGAGGAAGCAAAAACGGCCAGCAGGACTGCGGAAGGCAAGAAACCCACCCTCTCTGGTCAAGCCCCTGAGCCCCTAGGCCAGAGGAGACCCCAGGAGCTGCCCGGACCACATCAGAGGGTGGCAGGTGTGCCCGTCTCTCACCTGGCATCAATCTCCTTCTTCCTGTGTCTTCTTGAATGTGGCCAAAGCTTCCGCCAACACGCCGTCAGGATCTAGAATTTTGACCTGGAGGGAAGCAGCAGGGGTTGGTTTGGGGAGCATGGAAGGCCCAGGCTGCCAGCCTTCGGGGCGCTGCCTGCTTTGGGGGGTACTGCCAGCCTCCCTGGGGTTGCCCTGACTGAAAACAAAACCTTGTCTGTTTCCTGGCCGGGCTGGGCTCGGCCAGGCTGGGTGTAGCTGTGGGTGCTGTTTTGTCTCTCCCTGGGCTGCGTGTGGCCCCAGGATCCGGGAGAGCTTCCCACCTCAGGAATGGGGAACTGGGTGGGCTTGGGGGCCTCATCACGGCCACAGTCAATCATTGTGCCACACTTGGCTATGTTGTCGACCCAGAGGCCTTCAAACAGCTGACCATGGTCCAAGTGGAAGAAGCGCCCCCACCCATTCTTCATGCCTCTCTGCCAGTTGCCTTCGTAGCGGTTCCCGTTCTCTGGGGGAAAGAACAGGGAGTCAGGGGTCTTGGCCCACAAAACCAGGCCAGACTACATATACCCGGGCTGGACCCTTGCCACTGCCGGGCCAGACATCATGCCCACCAGAAAGCCATAGAGCCCTGGGGTGTGAGCGACTTCCGGTTTCAGACCTGGTTCACATCTCACCTCCACTACCTCCCGGAACTTAGATGAGCACCATAGTTTCCTAGCTGTGAAAAATATAGCTAATAATACTGACAGGCAATGTTCTTCCTGCACTTACTCTGTGCCTGGTTCCATGCTGTTTCTGACCTCACTTCTCACAAAAACAGTTCTGTGAAGGATGAAGGATTCCATTTTATACACGGAACTTGAAAAGCTCCAGGAATTTGACTGATTTGCACAAGGTCACAGAACTAGGAAGTGGCAGAGGCAGGGTTTCAAACCAAATCCTGTTCATATCAGGAGCCCCGGCTCTTAATCAGGAATCAATTCCACTTCCCATTGGGTCGCGGTGGTGGTGGTGGTGGTGTAAAAATAATAATAATAAAGCCAACATGTCTCAACTCAGACACTTACCAGCCGTGTGACCTTGAGCAAGTCACTGAACCATTTTGTCTCATTTCCTCATTTGTAAAACGGGGACAAGAGTAGCTCCTCACTCATAAAATTATTCTGAAGATTAAATGAGTCCATACACAGGACTTAGAAGAGTATTGGATGAACTCTAGGTCAGAGGTCAGCAAACTTTTTCTGCAAAGGGGCAGATAGTGTTTTCGGCATCACGGGCCATAGGGTCTCTGCTGCGCATGGTCAACTCTGCCATTGCAGCACAAAAGCAGCCCGTGGGGACTTCCCTCGTGGCACAGTGGTTGGGAATCCGCCTGCCAGTGCAGGGGACACGGATTGGAGCCCTGGTCCGGGAGGATCCCACATGCCGCGGAGCGACTAAGCCCGTGCGCCACAACTACTGAGCCTGCGCTCTAGAGCCTGCGCGCCCACGTGCCTAGAGCCCGTGCTCCACAACAAGAGGGGCCACCGCAATGAGAAGCCCGCACACTGCAACAGGGAGTAGCCTCCGCTCGCCGCAGCTGGAGAAAGCCTGCGTGCAGCAACGAGGACCCAACGCAGCCAAAATTAAATTAAAAAAAAATAAATTTATATTTAAAAAGACCCAACGCAGCCAAAAATAAAGTTAATAAATTAATTTTTTAAAAAAGCAGCCTGTGGACAATACATAACTGAACGAGCACATCTGTGTGCCAATAAAACTTTATATATAAAACACGTGTTGGGCTGGATTTGGCCAATAGTTTGCTGAGCTCATACAAGAATGTACTGATTCTGAGCACTTACTATTCCGTGTCATGCTAAGCGTTTTACAAATATAAACCTCATTTAACCTTTACAATAACTCTAGTTAAGCTTTATTTTTTCCTTACTTTACAGTTGAGAAAAATGAAGCAGAGAGAGTGTAAAGAAATTAATTGCCCAAGGTCCCACAACTAGTAAGAGCTTGAGCTAGAATGTGAACCCAGGCTGGCTGGCTCCAGAGTCCAAGCCTTAGAAACGGTGCACTTAGAGCTCCTTCATTGTGCGGGCCACGGAAGGTGCTCACTGAAATCAGGCATGGAGGTGGATGCACGGGGGATTGAGAATGACAGAGTGGCTACCCTTAACCCTCCCCAGCTGCCCAATGCCTTGGTTTAGTCAAATCTCTTTGGAGGAACTTCCCTGGTGGCACAGTGGTTAAGAATCCGCCTGCCAGTGCAGGGGACACGGGTTCGAGCCCTGGTCTGGGAAGATCCCACATGCCATGGAGCCCGTGTGCAACCACTACTGAGCCTGCGCACCACAACTACTGAAGCTTGCGTGCTTAGAGCCTGTGCTCTGCAACAAGAGAAGCCACCGCAATAAGAAGCCCATGCACTGCAAGTAGACCCTGCTCGCCGCAACCAGAGAAAGCCTGCTCGCAGCAACGAAAACCTAACACAGCCAAAAAAAAAAAAAAAAAAAAAATCTCTTTGGAAGTTGGAATCTTGAGTTTTCAGGAGACTGGGCTCTGGTTTGTGTCCTCACCAAGAGTATCTACTTACTACATGGCAGGCACTGGGGAAACAGTGGGGAACAAAACAGACACATTCCCAGTCCTTCTGCAGGCTCACAGTCTGGAGGGGCAATGATACTAGCTTTATGGACAGCCTACTACGTGCTAGGCCCTGTTCTAAGCACTTTACACAGACTCCCTCATTTAATCCTCCCCATAGCCCTATGAAGTGGGTACTGCCATTATTCCCATTTTACAGGAGAGGAAACTGAGGCACAGAGATGCAAAGTAGTTCGCCCAAGATTATACACCTAGTTCTAAGAAGGAAAGGAAGCAAGTGCTGAGAAGAATGTGCTTTAGGTGGAACGTACAAATGCAAAGATCTGGGGGAATCTTCTTTTTTTTTTTTTTTTAATATTTATTTGGCTGCACCAGGTCTTAGTTGTGTCACATGGGATCTTTGTTGCTGCCTGCGGGATCTTCCTTGCGGCATGCAGGATGTTTTAGTTGCAGCATGCGGGAATTTTTTTTTTTTTTTTTTCAGTCGTGGCATGTGAACTCTTACTTGTAGCATATGGGATCTAGTTCCCTGACCAGGGATCAAACCCAGGCCCCCTGCATGGGGAGCGTGGAGTCTTAGCTACTGGACCACCAGGGAAGTCCCTGTGGGAATCTTCTTTCTATTCCAGGAAGAGGGAATAGCAGTGCAAGGGCCCTGAGGCAGAAAGTGGGAGGAATTGAAAGAAAGTTAGTATGGCCAAAAAGAAGGGAGTCCAGGGGAAGAGGGGAGGTGAAACTGGAGTGGTGAGCAGGGCCAGATCATGCTGGGCCCCACAGACCACAGTTGGGCCTCTGAACTGAGTCTGAGGGCAATAGGGAGCTATGGAAAGGTTGAAAGCAAGGCAGTGACAAGATCCAATTTATGAAAAGCTGGCTCTGTTTGCTTTGTAGAGAATGGATTAAGTCCTGATACAAGTGCGAGCTTCTCAGAACTCTTTCCTCTGCCTGGGAATGTTCTTCCCCAGCGCAATACATATCCCGCTTCCTTCTCCTCCTTCCATTCTCCATTCAAACAACACCTCTTCAGGGAGGCAGTCTCTGACCGTAAGCCAATCTAAACAGCCCTGACCCCAACTCCTTTGTCATTCTCCAACACGTCTTCCAGTTTTCAAGGGGAATTCCTTAGCACTTCTGACTTCAGAAGAGACTGCGTAACCTTGAGCAAATGACTTAACCTCTCTGTGCCTTTGTTCATTTGTAAAGTGCGGATGATGAGAGCACCTATCTTATAGGATTGCATTGTGGATTAAATGAGCTCAGGGCTGTATAAGGGTAGGCTATGATTATTACGACCATAAGACAATGTCTTCATTGTTTATATTTATTGTTAGGCTCCCCTTTTAGAGTATAAACTTCCTGAGGGCAAGGACTGGGTCCTGTCATTCAGCTTAACCCAGTCGGGACAGGTCTATGCACGGACTTGGCTTGATGGGGCGTGGCCATGAGGGACCCAGAGGAGTGTGACTTGAGGGCATGGCCGGGTGGGCGTGATCAACAGGCCATTTGGGGTGGGGCTAAGCACTCACTCAGGCGTAACATGCCCTCCCCTTCCGGCTTGTCGTTGCACCACTGGCCCTCGTAGATGTCTCCGTTGCTGTAGTACATGCGGCCCCAACCGCTGCGCTGGTTGCCACACCAGTCACCCTCGTAATACTCCTTGGGTCCGAAAAACTGGATCCCATAGCCCTGAAAGCACGAAGATGTCCTTGTTCACGACGTCCCACACCACTAGGAACTCCCACCATCCTCCCTGGCACCCAAGCCACACACCTGGGCTTCTCCCCTGCTTCCTCCCCCAGCCCTACATCCAAGCTGACGGTCGTGTATTGAAAAATCTCCCAGGCCGTCCATTCTCCTGTATCCTTGTGCTACTGCCTTCCTGCAGCCCACCATCATTTCATCCCTTCTCACTGGTCTACCTCCTCCACTCTCCCGTTGTTCCCTGACCCCATGCATCTGCCATACAGCTCCTAGGAGGATCTTTACATTGTCTATCCGATCACATTTGCCCCGTCTCCCCAACTCTGATTTGACCCTATTAAAAGTCGCAGATGCCTGACAATCAGATCAAAGCTACGGACTTTCTCCCCAGAAAAATGGACATAAGCACTTATCATGCAGCCGCAGAGAATCACCACAAACTCCCCGCAGATCACACCTGAAGAGGTTGGGTTATGCAGCCCAAGTCTACTCTTCAACATCCTCATGCCCTACATAACCTTCAAGGCCTCACTCCCACCCCTGTGGGCAGACACACCTTGCTGTTTATTATATCCTTCCTTTTGGTATTTCCTCTTCTCCTTTTTTACTCCCTAAGTCCTTGCATCTTATGGTGTCACCTTCTACAGGAAGCCTGCCCTGAATTCTCAATGAACTGCCTCTGGACTTTCTGTAAAAACCTCTATCCTAGCACCATGTTATATGTAAAATATTTATTTTGGGAGCTTTATCCCCACTGGCCAATAAACATTTTGAGAGTAGAGATCATGAAATGCTGGGCTCTACAACTTGCCAGTGGTGTGACCCCAAGCAAGGCACTTCACCTTCTGCGCCTTTCTGAGCTTGTTTCCTCATCAGTAAAACGGGAATAATAATGATGATGATGATGTTGTTGTTGTTGTTGATGTGAGAGTTTACAATGTATCATGTTCCAGGGCTACAGTAGCTGTTGTTCGATAGCAGAGTACTGTATTGTTATCTGTCTCCATGACCTATGGTGAGGATTCAGGTGTTGATGGGCTGGGGGCATGCCTCTGGCTGGTTTCTATCCCTCAAGACCTTCCTCTCTTGGCCAAGGCTGTGACCTCTGCTTTCTTTCTTGCTCCCACTCTTCCAAACCCCTGCTGTCACCTCTTATCCAGTCCCAACAGAAGGGGGGTTCTCAGAAAGGGATGCCAGGGGAAAAGAAAGCCAGGAAATGAGTGGGGAGGTTGGGAGGAGACTTCGGCCCCTCACAGCCTGGCTGGCTTCTTGTAGCCACAGGGTTTCATGGGCTCCTCCCTGGGCCCTCTCCTCTTGCTTCCTGTTTCCTGGGTTTTGTTCTGAGAAGCCTTGATGTTCCCCCACCCCTTCCTTCTCCCACCCACACAGCAACCCTGTTCTCCTCCCCTAGATCCCCCCACCCTTTTCTCCCAGGCCTCTCTGACTGCTCCCCACCTCCCCACACACACACACACAGCCTGCTTTCAGCCTGGCCCACACCCCAGGGCATGATGGGAACCACTCACACATTTCTTATCGCCTTTCCACCAGCCTGAGTAGACTCTCCTGTACTTTCCAGTCTCTTGGTCAGAAAGGCTGAGGGTGCCATAGCCATCTCTCTTCCCAAATTTCCAGTCCCCCTCATAGATGGCTCCATTCTTCCTCCAGACCTGTGTTCCTTTCCCTAGGGACACAAAGATGAGCCAACATGGTAGACATGGCCTTTATGGGGCTGGGGATGCCGGGAGGCAGGTGCTGTGTCTGTCTGGGCCTCAGGGGCCCCTAGACTGGACAATTCTCAAGAACTGGGTCAGGGTCTGTGCCCGGTCTCCAGACCCCCAGCACCCAGAAAAACCCCCCAAAAGTTCTATTTCTACAGCCCTTTGCCCTGAAGCCAAACTGACATAGCAGACCCCAACTAGAAATCTGCCTCTTCAGTGTTTCAGCTTCGTCTTTTTTTTAATTTTAATTTTAATTTATTTATTTTTGGTTGCATTGGGTCTTTGTTGCTGCGCGCGGGCTTTCTCTAGTTGTGGTGAACAGGGGCTACTCTTTGTTGTGGTGTGCAGGCTTCTCATTGCAGTGGCTTCTCTTGTTGCAGAGCACGGGCTCTAGGCACGCAGGCTTCAGTACTTGTAGCACACGGGCTCAGTAGTTGTGGCGCATGGGCTTAGTTGCTCCGTGGCATGTGGGATCTTCCTGGACCAGGGCTTGAACCTGTGTCCCCTACATTGGCAGGTGGATTCTTAACCATTGTGCCACCAGGGAAGTCCCAAGCTTCATCTTTTAATAATACTGAATGGATACACCAGATGGTCAGGATTTTTAGAAAATGTTCTGCATATTTCTTCAGTTCTCCTGAACACACATGGAGACCCATCTCCTACTACTCCAACCCCTCTGTGTCCTCCACTCCCGTTTTCCATTCTGCCCTCCAACCACTGTGGTTTCCATGCTGTTCTTGGAACCCACCTGTTATGCTTTCGCCTCAGGGCTTTTGTACCTGCTTCTCCTTTGGCCTGGAAAACTCTTCCCTCTGTATTTGCTCACTCCCTACCTCCTGCAAGTCTTTGCTGAAATCTCATTTTCTCAATGAGGCCTGCCCTGACCATCCCGTTTAAAATTATTCCATATAAGGTTCTTTTAATCCCTTACCCTGTTCTGTTTCTTTCTATATCACTTGTCAGCTCTTAACATAATAGATAATTCACTTATTTATCATTTATTGTCTATTGTCTGTCTCTTCCAGGAGAATGTACGCTCCACAAGAGCACAGACTGGTCTGTTCTGTTCACTGCTCTATATCCAGCACGGAAGAACAGTGTCTGGCATGTTGTAGGTGACCAATATTTATTGAACAAAGAGATGAATACAATATTTGCGGAGTACCTATGCACGCCAACTCATGTCTTGGTCCTTGGTAGCTCAGGAACAAATCCAACATTGTCCCCGTGAGCTTTTTGATCTAGTGCAAGTAACTTAACTCTCTGGGCCTCAGGTTCCTCGTCTGCAAAATGGGGATAAGAGTATCTCATGGGGTTGTTCTGTTCACTAAATTCATTAATATATGTAGAACACTTAGGACAATGCCTGCAAATAGAAAAGATGATATCAATGATTTTTGCCCTTGAGGTGGGGTCCAGTCACATTGCAAGGGATGAAGGTTGTTTACATCTGTCCTTCTAGTTTATTTCCTTTGGGGACACAGCCCTCCCTCTCAGTCCTTCAGGTTTGCATGGGGCTGACTTCTCCTCCTGGCAAGCCTAGCCAATCAGTGTATTCTATCCACCCAGGCCTCTGTGACGGGTTCAGTGAAGGGCATGTGACCAAGTTGGTCCAATGAGACTGTTTGTCTCCCAGATGAAGGCAGAACTTACCAAGGCCTAAGAGGCCCTATACGATTGGCCCTCTTAACCTGCCCCTTTCTCCCCTCCTTCTCTGTGTTCCAGCCCACTGGCTTCCAGTCCATTCCTTGAACAAGAGGTAATAGTGAAAAACACCCCCCCATCTCTGATCCCACTATCTAGAAGACATGCTCCCCCCTGCCTGGCTAATCATTTTCATCCTCTGGGCTCGGCTCAAACATGTTCTCATGGCTCCTTTCGTGGCTTCTCTCTTGTCCCCTTTACATCCTGATGATACCACTTTTAGCTGTGTGGCCTTGAGTAAGTCACTTCCTCTCTCTGAGCCCCAGTTTCCTCATCTGTAAAATGGGACATTACCTACTGTGCAGGTTGTCAGTGAGACTGGAAGGACCCTGAGTGTTGGGATTCTTCCAGATGCCCGGTATAGGGCCTGGCACAGACTAGGAGCACAATGAGTATTAGTGGAGTGAGTGGTCTGGGTAACCACTGGGGCCACCCTATCCTTGCCCTGAATGACGGCTCTCTTGACTGCTTCCAGCCTGCTTATACTACAGCAACCCACTTCAGCGTGGTCAAAAGGTGAGTCAAGAGAGGGGGCATTGGACCTGGGTTCTCTGACAGATCTGCTTTCTGCAGCCCCAGCCCCATCAGCTCTATGCCTCCAGGGTCTGAGGGGAGGCAGGACTCACACAGAATGACTCAGAGGGCCACACCAGCCCACAAGGTCATATCACAGGTAGGGCAGCCAAGTCCAGAGAATGGGAAATGACTTACCCAAAGTCACACAGCTACTCAGTAATAGAGCCAGGCTCAGAACTTCAGGGTCCTGACTCCAAGTCCAGGGCTCTGTCCACACCACAGGCTGCCCACAAGATTTGAAACATGCAGGCAGACATCTTTAACCACACATAGAGCTCCAAGCAGCTGCTTAAACCCTGGCCTTTAAGTCAGTGCTGAGGGTGGGTGTTGTGTTACACACTGGGTGAGGTCAACTTTGGGGGCCTTCTTGGACAAGGAAGCTCTAAGTAGTGATCCCTGCCATGGTCAGCCCTCCGAGAACACTCCAGAAGTTCCCTTCTGCACAGACTCTTGGCTAAATACTTGATAGATGTCATCTCTTAACAGATAGGTATTATTCCCATTTTACAGATGGGGAGACTGGGGCTTGGAGTAGTGTAGTAGATCTCTCAAGGTCATAGTTACTGGAGCTGAGATTCTGACCCAGCTTTATGGACTCAAGCACTTAACGCAGGAAGGCAGGAGAGAAGAATGGTTAAGAGCAGAGAATTTGGAATTGCAAGACTGGACTGAGAAGCCATAACACCTTTTTTGAATAAAAACTTATTTTTTTTCTTCAGGGCTTAGTTTGTATCACAAAGAGCCCCGTACTTCCTGCTAGTTAAACTGAGCCCAGCCCAGATAAAGGCAGAGC
>NW_020174645.1:6435767-6438636 GCF_003031525.2 Neophocaena asiaeorientalis asiaeorientalis | reverse complement strand
GTGGGGGATAGCGGGTGTCCTCCCTCGCCCCCTACTGGTTTGAAGGGCTGAATTTGAAGACCAGAATCCCAGTTGCAAGCTGCTTTCTGGGGGCCACCTTTTCCTCCTGCTAGCCAGCCCCATGCTTAGCCCAGGCGTCAGAGGTAGAGAATGAACTGGTATCCTGAGAGTCCTGGCTGAGGCTGTGGCTGGTGCCTAAAGACTGCTCTGTCCCCTACTGGTCCCTTTGCTCAGCTGAAGCCAGGGCCGAGTTGGGTTCCAGAACCCCAGCAGGAGGAGGCCCCTGGTTGGTCCAAGTCAGCATTCACTCCTCAGAGATACATGTTATATCCCCAGTGAGCTATGCAAGCTGCTTCCTTGGCCCCGGTTTCCCACCATGGCCCAGACCCCATACTCACCGCCTGAGCCCCCGAAGGTCCCCCACTTACCGTGTTTCAGGTTGTCCTTCCACTTGCCCACATAGTGATCGCCATTGACAGCAAACACCTGGTGCCTCAGTCCGTTCTTCTGGGCCTTCCGGTCCCATGCTTTCCACAGGGGCTCCGACTTTGGCGGGCACTTGGAGATAGGCATGGTGGCTGCTTCTGTGGGCCAGGGGGTGCTGGCAAAGGGTTAGTGACATCAGGGGCTCAGTTTGCCATAAGTAATGCCAGGATCCTGGGGCTTCCCAGGGAGACACCTGTCTGAGGTCAAGTGGGACGAGTCACGTGTGTTCTGAGTCCCCAGGGCAGATGAGCAGCCCTTGCGGGGTTTTCTTTTGTGCTGGACTGACCCCCCTGGGAGGCTCTCTCTTCCCTTGCCTCTCCAGGGGCCCCTTGGGGCGGGGGATCTGATGGCACAATTGCTTGGGATGGGAACCCAGGGAAACCAACAGGGCAGAGGGGTTTGTGATGACATTAGGAAGAAGCTGCCCCAGGGGAGAGGGTGAAAGTCACATATTTAATAACCAGTATGACCAACCAGATTGGATGCGGGCCTGGAGCCCTCAGTTGTGAACACTACAACCCACTCTGGGGAGTTGGGGCCTAGCCAGGCCACTCTGTCTGGGCTGGCAGACAGCCGTGATGGCACAGCCCACAGGGGCACCCCCGCTACCACCACTGGCTCAACACCCAACACTTTAGCCCCCTGGGTCCCGCCCCCTATGCCTGGTAGACAGGATGGTAGAAAAGCCTAGAATGCCTGGTGGACAGGATGGCAGGGGGTTGTGAGCTGTCAGGAGAGCCCCTCAACTAAAGAGACTGCCTCTTGGGAGACCCCCTGTACTGGTTTGCCCGGGACTGAGGGGCTTCCTAGGACATTGGACTTTCAGTGCTAAAGCTGGAACAGTCCCAGGCGCACCAGGATGGTTGATCACCCTCTGCCTCTGCCCTCTGCCCTCTGCCCTCTGCCCTCTGCCCAGGTACTCTTCCTGTCTGCCTGGTTAGGTTTTTTTCATCAGACCAGGGCTCTCCTCCCCACCCTGCCTGGTGGGGTTGCAGAGAGACTTTGGGTCTCTCCCCAGACTGGGAGCCCCCCATCTATGCGCTTCATGTCCCCAGTGCAGACATTCATGTCTATTTGTTTGTCTCCAGGGGACTTGTGCAAGGTGACAAAGATGGTCTCCAAATCTGGGGATCTCTGTTTCCCCTCAGCAGGTACCATCTATCCTGCTCCATAGATGGGAAATACACACACACACACACTCAAGCTGTGCTAGCAGCCAAGGATGGGGGTGGAGGAGTGGAGGGATGGAGGAATGAGGGGATGGGGGTGGGGGACTAGAGTGAACTATTTAACCATCAGCAGGCAGAAGTCTTTTTTGTTTTTGTTTGCCGCACCCTTCGGAATCTTAGTTCCCCCACTAGGGAAAGAACCCAGGCCCCCTGCAGTGGAAGCACGAAGTCCTAACCACTGGACTGCCAGGGAATTCCCAGGCAGAGGTATTGACCAATGAGAATGACCTCAGGGCTGAGCAGGTTTCAGGAGGTCTTGGTGTCCCAAGCATCCACCCACCCAGGACCAGCATCACAGGTGTGCAACCTGAACAGTTGCACAGGGCCTGGTCCTTAGAGGGGTGTGTACTTGGTCTCGGCTCTGTTGCTGTTTTGAAATTCTGAATACTGTATGAGCTACTACTGCCTCACATTTTCATTTTGCATTGGGCCCTGCTTATCAAGGAGTTCCCTGTAGGGCCACAGCAGGGGCCTCAGTGATTCTGACTAAGCTGGCCAACTGTACTGGCTAATATGTATTTTGACAATCATGCCTAGAAATTGGGAAAGTCACTCCAGGCAAGGAAGACAGCCAGGGTGAAAACTGGGTAGAGGGAAACAGTCTCAGGTCCTAAATTTAATGTTTTTCTTTTTTCTCCCATTTGCATGTACCATGTGTACTATGATTAATCTTTATATTGAAGTTAATTCACTTAAAACATCAATACATTTATCCAAGGAAGATTTTGCAAACATTACTTAAGTCTTAGCTAGACACTGGGGCTTACAGTTGAGATTAGCACATGTTCAGAAAGGTGTTAATGCCATATTAGCCCCAAACTGACACTTTCTCCTTGGTTTACTCAGAACCGTAAGAGAACCCAGAATCTAATAACTTTCTTACGATGTCATTGGGTGATACTTAATGCTTCATCAGTGTAACTCATCCTCTGTCCCACACTTTCAGGAACGTAGATGCTACCCTACGTAGGGTTGTGGTCTAGAGGAGGTTGTGGTCTTAATACATAGAGCTCCTGATAGGAGAAGAAAGCTTTGGGGAATTCCCTGGCGGTCCAGTGGTTAGGATAGGACTAGGCGTTTTCACTGCCAGGGCGCGAGTTAGATCGTGGCCGCAAGCCACGCTGCGTGGCCAGAAAAAAAAAAAGGGGGGGGGG
>NW_020174645.1:6434060-6435658 GCF_003031525.2 Neophocaena asiaeorientalis asiaeorientalis | reverse complement strand
GGGGGGGGGGAAGAAGGCTTTGCCACTCGGTGCGCGTACTCTACTCGTGTTGTTTTGATACTGAATAACAATAATTACCACCATGGAAGGTGGAAGGAGCAGGGCCCAGACGGCTGGGGGTCAGTCGCTAGCCCGCGCCTCGTCACACCTACGCCGGCTCACCTGCTCTCTCCTGCGGGGCGGATCCTGCATCTGGAGTCCTGGGCCGAGAGCGGTGGAGTCGCCGCCCGCAGCCTCCAGCCTCAATCGTCCGAAGCGCGCGTTCCGGCGTCCCAAGCCCTGCCAGGGTCCCTATGGCAACGCGGGGCCCCAGCAAAGCCGGCCGGCAGGGCCCGCCCCTTCCTGCGGAGACTGTGAGCTCGGGGCCGCGTGTGGGGAAGGCTGTAGATCCTCCCGCGACGAGGAAGGACGTCTTCGGGCCTGCGGAGGTCGAGTACTGGCTGGTGCACCGGCCCGGTGGCCAAAGACTGGTGGGCGAGCCCGGGAGACCTGATATCCGCGGAGCTTGGGCCACGGTGTGCCCCGGGAGGTTACTGACTTCCCCACCCCCGCTTCCCTCCCGTCGCGGTTTCCCCAGAGCAAATACCACGCCCGATGCTGGCAGGAAAGTGTCAAAGGCTTTTCTGCCTTGTTGCAAAGACAAAGGGACAAAATTAAAGGGAAAGCCAACATTGCACGTGTTCTTTGTTTTGTGATGGTTTATTAGACTCCTCTGAGAATCTGAGGGAAGCTATATTGCCCCTACACACCGGAAGATGCATACGATTTACATAGACACAAGTTGGCCCAAGTCATTCCTCAGCTCACTTCCCTACAGTGGCTCCCCTGACCACTCAGAGTAAAAGCCACAGTGCCTACAGTGTCTTCAAAGCGCTGCGTCATTTGCCCACCTCCCTCCCCTTTCCTCTCTGAGTTTGTCCCCTACTCTGTGCGCCCAGTCCCACTCTGCTCTAGCCTCACACTTGCTTCCTTGTGGTTCCTGGAAAATGCTAGGCGTGTTCCTGCCTCAGGGCCTTTGCCTCTTCTGTGCCCTCTGCCAGGCCATTTCTTCCTCCAAATAGCGGCCTGGATCACGCCCTGCCCTCCAGGGCTTTATTCAGATCACCTCAGTACAAGTGTCTGGACCACCCTATTTAAAATTGGAATCTTCGGGCTTCGCTGGTGGCGCAGTGGTTGAGGATCCGCCTGCCAATGCAGGAGACACAGGTTCGAGCCCTGGTCCGGGAAGATCCCACATGCCGCAGAGCAACGAAGCCCGTGCGCCACAACTACTGAGTCTGTGCTCTAGAGCCCGCGAGCCACAACTACTGAAGCCTGCATGCCACAACTACTGAGGCCCACGTGCCTAGGGCCCGTGCTCCACAACATGAGAGGCCACTGCAATGAGAAGGCTGCGCACCGCAACGAAGAGTGGCCACCGCTCACCGCAACTAGTGAAAAGCCCGCGCGCAGCAACGGACATCCAACGCAGCCAAAAATAAATAAATTTATAAAAAATATAAATAAATAAATAAAATAAAATTGGAATCTCCATATATACTTTCTGAAATGTCTTCCTCTTTCCCAACCTCATTCCTGTTTCACGTTCTCTGTAGCAC